>NW_025335317.1:181658-235026 GCF_004798865.1 Varanus komodoensis
GGCGGTCCGCTCGGCCAAGCTCCGCAGTCGGCGCAGTCGCCGGGCCACGTCGGCCGCCGCACGCCCGGCAGGGCTGGGAGGGAAGCGCGGCCCTCCGTGGGCTCGCTGCCGCGGCCGCTCCGCCGAGCCGGTTCTGCTGGGGAGGGCGCCCCGAGAGCCGTCCCCGGGTCGCCCCGAGGCCGCGGAGGGGGCGCTCCCGCCCCCGGGGACGGGCCGGCGCGTTCCTTCGCCGCCGCTGCGGTCCGGTGGCCCCGCGACGTGCGCTGGGAGCGAGCGGTGGCCCCCGCTCGCTAGTCTGCATCGCCGCCGTGCAGAACACGTTGGACAGGGGCTCCGGCGCACGGAGGCGCCCGGTGTCGCGGCTGCCCGGGTCGGCTGGGCACCTTGCAGGTGAGGGGAGATTGATGCTGGGGAATGGACGGGGGGCCGGTGCGGGGTCGAATGCAGGATGCCGGCCAGTCGTGGCCCGTGGCACAGGGCTTTGCACCGACAGTGGTGCCTGATCGCATTGCAGCCCCTAGTCTGGGTGTTAGCAGGATGTAGTTTAATGCCAGTTCTCGCCCCCTTCGTAAAGGCTGTGTGCAGGTGGCAGCTGCTCCGGTCCAGTAAGAAATGCCTTGCGTTGGGGCTCCCGCATAGGCCTGGGGCTGGGAGGGCCCTGCAAGGCATGCCGGCGGGCCTGCTCCTTGGGTGGGAGTGCAGCCCCCTCCGGAGCCAAAGGACTGTCAGCGGAGGAGCAGGCGAAGCGCAGAGTGGGAGCCCCTTCACCTCCCCTGGTCCGGCGCCCTCATCCAGTCCATCCCCGTGCCTCAGGAATGGACCTGCATCCATTCTGGACTCCACAAGAGTTAGACAAGCAAAGAAAGAATGCTGTGTTGTTAGAAGCTTAATAATACCATAATTCACATTTCTGTTGCATTCAGCCCACATTTTCAATTTGATACTGAAAAGCACAGATAGCAGAGTAGAACCTTGCGGGTAGCTTGGCACAGCACCATACAGTTAAGCAGCAGTTCCCTCAGACCTGAGTCGGCCATCAAAACAGGAGTGGAATTGCTCAACAAAGTGCCGGTGGACAGGAGCCATTGGATTGTAGTAAGCATGTTTGACTGTTTTGAATAAATAGATACACTGTGGTGAGTGGTCAGAAATGCCTCAGGAAGTTCCAGGAGAATTAACGGCATCCTGCCCTGTTGTCTTCCAGCGTAGGTCATCCACCACAGTGGTTTTGCTTCAAAACCAGGCGTGAAAACCAACAGCCTTATCGTAACCCAGCCGTCTCATAGTACTTTAAGAGAAACGTGTTTATTACGCCATGAGCTTTTGTGTACTAGAATCCACTTCCATCAGGTGCATGAAAGTCATCCTGAGTTGGCAGACCTGTGCTTATTGCGGAGGAGGACTGTCCAGGGGACAGAAATGCCCCCTGCACAGGCAGAATACTTTGGACCATGTGTTGCAGCCCAGATGCCTGTAGTGTCAGTGCAGCGACCAGTGTTTGATGCGAAGAGTAGCACTGGTAAAGCAGGTACCACCTACAGGCAGGTCCTGTATATACCAGCATAGGAGGCCACTTGTGTATAAGAGGAGCATGATATTTTGGGCTGCTTTTGGTATTTATCATGTGTCAGGTGTATAAGATGGCCCCCAAGTTTTGTTTTGCTATTTTTGGTTTCACAGAGCTTCTTATATGCCAGTATATACAGTAAGCCATCAAAAGAGCTTTCAATAAAACAGTGTTCCCAATTAATTGGGCAGCAGATTTTTAAAACTTCTTATTTCCTGAAAACTGCAGGATGTGGCAGCAAAGGTGGGTGGGCGCCTGCCTCAGGACCAGACGTGCAGCCATGTGCGAGGCTCGCAAAGTGATGCAACGCAGGAGTTCCCCCAGGGTGGGGGATGCTCCCCTTCCCCAGGTGGGGACCAGGCTTGTGGCTGTGCATGCAATTTAGCCATCCCCCCCCCCCCGGTCTAGCGTAATGAACCAGGAGGGGCAAGAGTCAGGTGCATGAGTGGCGGGCCAGAGTTGTCCTGTCTGGATAAATAGCTGTCTGCAGCCAAAGCTGTCCTCCTGCATGGGACAAGGTAGCCGTCTGGACACAGCTGTAGGCGACAGTGAATCAATATTAGCAGCTCACTGTACAGGAGATGTGAGAGAGTTTATGCTCAAAGCATCTGGCAAACATGTCGCAGAATGTGTTCGGAGTTTCCTTCACATGCCTCCTCAGTCAGAGCAGGTTGCAGAGGGCCCTGGATCACCCAGAGAAGCCATGCGGGGGGCACTCCAAGGACGCAGGGGGGGTGAGCGGCGGGAGCGATTCTGAGTTCTGCAATGTTGGATCAAAGCTGCAGAGAGTTTCTCACTGCTCAGGTTCTGGCTGTGTCTAGGGAAAGGCATGGGGATAAGACAGCTGGTCTTTTTTCTTACTTAAGTGTTTAGTATTGGGACAGGGAATGGAAACAACTTGAATAACTAGTATATCCAGAATTCAGTCTAAAACAAAATTGTACATATCAAGTGAGCTAATGAGCGGAGTTTAAAAAGGAAAATCCAGAGGAGCGGGATAATTTGTTGTCAGGGAGTGATGGAAAGGGGGTGGGCATACCCTGTGTTTGGCTTATTTGGTTCATTTCTCCCCTTTGGTGTTTTCTGTCCTTCACCACTGGGCTCTTGCGTGTTTGTGCAGGACTCTGGCTCCTCTCTTTTTAGCACCAGTGGCTTCCAAAGACTCTGTGCCATTGCTGTTGCTGACCATGTGGGGACCTTCTTTGCTTTTCTTTTTGGTCTAGTTCCAGTTTTATAAGAAAACCTTAAAAGTAAAACAAGAATGACAGTGTCATTGATACGAATTTATATTTATTTGGACCGAGAAATTGTGTGGGGTGTCTTAATTGGGTGGTTCTCATCAAACTCCTGCACAGTGCAGTCTCCATTCAGCGGCGGCTTCCCCTCTCACCCAAATCCTTGCTTCTAACATCATTCTGCATCAGTGTGGATGTGCGCTCCCTGCCCATCTTTCAGCAGATTTGGTTCAGGGCAAGCGTAGATTCCAGACCTTCTACTGGAAATATTTATGAGGTAAAATAACGGCCTTTGTTTTAGGATTGGCATGTGAGGTGATTGCTTGTCACTTGCGCACTGTTGAACATATCTTTGTATTTTGTCATCACACACCCCTCTTGCTGATGCTGCAGAGACAGGAGCGAGTGCTGTTTGGTGCATGCATGTGTGGCAGTTGGAGCAGGGCAAGCAACACTGCAGCTCTTTGCCTCCTGACCACGGCCCACAACTGCAGGCTTCTCGGAGCAAAATAGGAGTCCGTGTCAGCAGCAGAGATCACTCTTTTAACTTGATCTTTAACATTTTGTAATTGCAAGTTGGACCCTGGAAAGCCAGGATAAAAGCCAAAGAAAAGAACTGTTCAGTGAATTGTGCACATTTTATAGAAGCTGTGCCTAACTGTTAAAAGCTATAATTTATTGCATTTGTAAGAAAAGTTAAGTGTGTTTCATAATAACACTTTACTAATTTGCTTTTTAGTGGCATAAGAATAAGACCTGTGGTGGTTAAAGCATCGTATTGTTCTAATAACCACCAAGGCTTTAAGAAATGCTTGACCAAGATTGATCTTTCAGTTAATTAAAATTCTCGTGAAAAAGTCAGATGGCCAGGCTTAATTTTTCAGATGTACCATTACTTAAAGTTTTAATGAAAACTTAAAAGTAAATGCATTCTCCAAGTGTGTATGAATGAGAAGGGAAGTTTGGAAATCTGTCTGGCTGAACCATGTGTATGACAGAAGAACTCTGGGAAATCTCCACACTGTGATGCTGGAGGAGACCAATACACTTGTCAGAAAAACAGCTTTGCATGCACCGGTTCTTAAAGGACGTGGCAGACCCAGGCGCTTCTGAGGGTCTGTTCTGATGTATCCAGGAGTGTCAACTGCTTGTGGAGAAACAGAGCGCTGCAAGAGGTGCCATTAGTGTCCCCTTGTGAACTCTTGATTTCCCACATCATTTTATGCTCCTTGTGAACACCTGGGGTAATCAGGGGCTTGCTGTGATAACCGTGCCTCTGAAGGTAACCCACCTGGCCCTGTGGGAATACAGTCTTAGTGTAATTGGACTTTACCGAGGCAACCTTTGCTCCTGTTCGCTATTCTCTTATTCCTGTTTATTCTTCCTTCTCCCTTTCACATCTTTTGTCTCATATCAGCTTTAGCACAAGTCCGCTCATCTGCTGCAATCATTCCTGCAGCCTCCCTTCCATTTCATCAGTGCGTGCCTAACGTCGCTCTCCCATTGCTAGCACTGGGCTTGTTGACTTTCTGTCCTGAATCAGTCTCAGCTAAATTATGTTTGCTGTTAAGAATCCCTCTGACTTGACCTTCACACGCTTGTCTAACTAAGCATCATTTTTTTGTCCTTGCCCCGCCCATGACATCACGCAGACATTTGTTCAGTGCCTCTCCTGGAGTCCACAAGAACAAAAAACAGGTAGCAGGCTGAGGGTGGGACAAGGTAGACCGGGAGGGAGGGAGGGAGGGAGGGAGGTTTCTGCCTGTCCTGAAGAATAAGGTGCATGGGGGAGTTTCCTGTGCCGGGTTTGCTGCTGGATGCTTTTGTCGAAGTAATGCCCAAAGTCGTGCATTTGGACTGTACTGTGCAGAAATACAAGACGTTTTAAAAGAGTTTTTGACTAGATTACGTTCCTAAACCTGACCCCGATGAAGTTAATCATTCTGCAACTGTGTTGTGTTCTCTGTATTCATTTTTCCAGACTTAAGTGCTAAAATTGAATTGTGCTTTTATTGAAAAGCCAACTCTTCACCATCTCTGGGAATGTTCTGCAGAGGCATTTGGGTAACGTTTTCGGTATTTCTATGGTGGCTGCGGTTACCATGTTCATGATTCGTACTGGCTTCCTCTTTATAGTGTGCTGTGAACTGAACCATGCTGGCCAGTCTGTAGGAGATGTGGGTCGACGCATGCGGGCACTTCAGATCTCACTGTCCTGGAGATTTTCATGGCTGAACATGCATGGCTCAAAGACCTGGTTTTCAAGTGACAGGAATCCTGTTGTCACATAATGAAAACCTGTGTTCATTTTATTGATGGTTTCCAAGGGGATGTTTGCCATGACACACAAACTGGCCACGCTAGCTTGGCTCTCCTTCGACAAGCCAGACTTCCTAGTTCGCGTTGCACGGACAGCCACCTGAGAGTCGAGTCTCGTGGAAGCAGTCGAGTCACACACAGCCATTCTGGTTACTGGGATGTGCAGACTGGGATGCATGTAAAGCCATGGGTGGGGCACCATTTTGATGCTTCAGTTTGGTCCTGCTAATGTGAACAGCCTCTTCGGATCTCCCCATGCAGGAAGTCCTAGAACCACAACATATTTTGAGCCTGGCGATAAAAGACATGCAGGGTTTGGTATTGCTAGATGCCTGACTGGGCTCTAGAGTTTAATGAGGATCTTTTCAAATTAGGCACCGTGGGCTCAACAACTGTGACTCTGCCTGTTGAGTGACTCTTACAGGAAGCGGTTCCAGCCTGCTGTTTCTTACCCCCTTTCCCTCCAGAGATAACGGGAATTGTAGTTTTGTAAAGTTTTCCCACTTTGAATTCCAGTTGCTAATCTAACAGAACCCTTGTTGTGTTTTGCGTTGTGCTGGGAGTGGGTGGTGGGATTCAGCAGCCGTTTGCCTGGGTCTTGGGGCGAGTGGCCGAATGGCACGATACCACAAGGCACTTGAGCCTGGGAGGCCGGCACCCTCTCCCGCTTCTTGGTTTAAACAGCACACACATCTCTCACGGGGGAAAATGTGGGAGAAAAGAAGGTCTTATTGTGGGAAGATGACTGTGCAAGGATCACACCAGGATATTATGACCAAAGTCACGTGGTCCTGCTCTTCTTTGATGGAATAGTTTTGCAGGTTCATTTTATAAAGCCTTAAGCGCTTCTTCCTCGCCAGCATCGTGGCGCCTTTGGGCTGCTGCTTGTCTACCGCTAAGGGAGGCTGCACGTGCTCAGTGAGGCCGTTGTTTCTTTTAGAGATGGAGGAGGAAATATGCCCCAAGCCTGAGGACAGGGCAGCGCACAGCATTATCCATGGGGCCGTGTGGTGTCTGCCAGGGGAAATTGCCTGGGCTGTGTGTGTTCGCAGGGAGCGGTTGGCCTGCGCAGTGGAGGTGCAGTCTGTGCCAGGCCACATTCGCAAGTGCGTGCCTGCTGTTCCGCTCACGGGTGCCTTTCCCACAGTGCTTCCTGTGGATGAAAGCCACAAGGGGATGGTCCAGGGCAACGGAATGGGGCAGGCAGGCAGGCAGGCAGGCACGCAGGAGGCCTTTGGGTCCCGCTCCTGATACCCCAGTCGGTGTTTCTGGTTGGTGCCAGTGCTCTGCAAGATGAGCCAGGTGTTCTTTGATGCCCCTCCCAGACTCCGTGTGCTTGCTCATTTAATGCGTTAGCATTAAACCTTTTTCACTTTTAAAAAAAAGTATATCAAAGATGGAAACTAACTAGAGAAACAGTTGGACCATCACATGACAGTAGAGTTAAAAGAGAACTACAAAAAGAATAGAAGGCTGGGGAGAAGCTGAAAGACTTCTTTTTTCTCTTTCTTCACAGCACAGGATACAGGGCAGAGAGCTGCTCCTGAACTGGTGTTTACAGGAAGGAAGTTGGAGGAACTAAGGCAGATAGTGGGGACGGGTGAAACTCCCAGCTGTATTGACACACACTGAAATTTAATAAATTACTGGGCCAGATGGTATCGAACCTAGAGTTCTTGAAGAACTCAAATACAAAATTGCTGACCTTCTTACAACATTTTTAACATGACCTTAAGATCAAGCTTTGTACCAGAGGCTGGAAAATGTCCAGCATAACACTAATCTGCGGCCATATTTGCCTGCCCTTGAGATCGGCAGCAGAGGCTCTCCTCCGGGAGCCCTCCGTGAGAGACATCAGGAAGCAAAGTACCCGGAGGAGGGCTTTCTCTGCGGTGGCGCCCCATCTGTGGAATGCGCTCCCCAGAGAGGTCCGCCTGGCGCCGTCGTTATTTGTTTTTCGGCACCAGGCCAAGACCTTTTTATTCAAAGAGTATTTTAATAATGTTTAATATTTGTATATTTTAATTGTGCAGCCAGTGTGTTTCCAGGTTTTAATTGTAATTGTTTTATTTATTTACTTCTGTGAGCCATCCCGAGGCTATGTAGCAAGGAGATGGCATATAAAAACTTTAAATAAATAATATTTAAAAAGGGATCGGGGGGCGGGGGTCCAGGAAATTACAGGCCAGTTAGCTTAACGTATGCTCTAGGTAGATAGCTTGAAAGTGTTATTAAAGACAGAATCCATAAGCACATAGAGGAACAGCCCTGCTGAGAAGGAATCAGTGTGGCTTCCGAAGAGGTAAGTCCTGTCTCGCTGACCTGCTGCAATCCTTTGGGAGTGTGGACGGGGATCCTGTAGATATGGTTGGCTTGAAATTCCAAAAGGCTCTTGGCAGAGTGTCTCACCCATGGCTCTTGAGCAAGCTCAGTAGTCAAAGAATAAGAGAGGTGCTCCTCTCACAGATCAGTAACTGGCTAAAGAACAGCAAGCAGAGAGTAGAAATAAGTGGCGACTTCTCCCCATGGAGGGCGTATGGCATTGCATTTGTATCCCACCTTTTTTCTCTGTTGCCAGGAAAGCAAGGTGACTTCCTTTATCATCATGATCATCCCAGTGCATTTATATTGTGCCTTTTGTCCTCTTGTGAAGAACTCAAGGTAGCTCACATGTGTGGCTCCATTTTACCCCCATGTCAGCCCTGTGAAGTGGGCTGGACTAGTCAATCGAGTGACTGACCCGAAGCCACCCGGCGAGCTTCATGGGATAGGGTTAGGGTTCTTCCTTTCCAGAAGCTCAAGGCTGCTTTCAGATTCTCCTCCTCTCAATCTTACTGCACAACAACTTTTGAAGCGGGCTGGCCCAAGTCAGCCAGCACATTCCATGGCCGGGTGGGAACTAGGACCCGGATCGCTCAGGTCCCCAGTCCAGCACACTTAACAACTGCACCACCACACTGGCTCTTGAACATCCATATCCAATTAAAATATCCATTTTCTTAGGTGTGATTTTAGGTGTTACTGTGTTTTAGGCTGACCGTCCATTTTTGCAATGATGCAGGCACACATCCGTTCGCTATAATTTCCGGGAGGAGGGGCCCACACCGTGGCAGCAGAAAACACAGGGGAATCTGCTGTCAATAAGGGAGGACTGGAAATACCTCTGAATTTCCAAACCAGCATCAGTAGCTGCTCTGAAGAACCCAGTTCTTCTGGTATCTGAAGTGACATGCAAAACTAGAGTGTAAACATATTTTGAGTGCTTTTGTTCCAGTCCTAATTCCATAGTAATTTTTATTCCTATAGTGAGGGTTCAGAGTGGTTCATGGTTCTTAAAAGATGAAAGCAAGAGAAATGCTGTAAAGGGTTGCTGTAAAGAGAGCCTTGGGCTGATGGGTGGTATGAAAGTGAAATAAAATTAAACAAGGGAGACGTCCATTCTATGGAAAGCTGTTGTTTGTGTGTGAGATCAAAGCATATGGTCACATAATGTCTTTTCTTTGATTTTAATGATGCACTTAGTTGTGGGTTCTTTTCTTTTTCCCTCCCTGTCTTTGCTTCTCAACTTTGAACAGTCCATGGTTTAAAAAGCAGAGGATGGAATGCTGGCAAGGCACTTGACGTGCTTCGCATTAGTGACCCCCCTCCTGCAAGTGGGCTGGTTGTGGCCCTCATTTTCATTCCACACACACGGTGCAGGCAGTTTCAGGTGCACAACAAAGATCATTATTAGCACTCATGCAGAATCTACAGGTCAACAACATGTGATTCCAATATTTTCCCCTTTCTGAACAACTTGGGGTTAAGTGTCGTGACGGCAGCTGCCTTTCGAGAAGCTTTTCCATTCTGCCAGGGATCTGGCTAATTTATCAACTCCCATAACGAATGGCTGACTTGCGCTCGATGAAAAGAAGCCCTGCTAGATGGCAGCCTAGGAGGAAAATGGTCCTCCTGCACATGGGATGAAATCTCGTGTGACTTCTCCTTGAACACCAGCGTGTTCAGCCCTGAACCAGACGGCAGCTGGCAGCTGCTCTTCGCAGCGGAAAAGGCTGCCCAAACTGCGTGACTCAGTGGTGCTTTTTTGGCAACACGGGCATCTTTCTCTCCTGCCCAGGGAAGGTTAGTTATTGGGCAGATTAGAAATGAAGTAATGCAAGGACTGTGATCTCGGACTGGCGGCGAGGAGCCTCCCGCTCATGGGCTTGATCCATCCCTTGAAGTGTCCCCGTCCCACCTGTGAGGCCGTTTCCCCTGGAGCGCAGCCCTTCCCTGGCCCGAGCAGGTGCCTCAGGGAGCAGCCGCTTGAGCCCAGGCCCTGGCCAAGCGCGAAGGCAGCTCAGCCACCCGCTGCCACCCCAGTCACGAGCGCCACTGCACGGACAAGTCCTGTGTGCACGTGCATGTGCCCAAAGTGGGTCGTCCTGCCTGCTTCTCCCGTCGCCTGCGTGAAGCCCTGGTGTGGCTGCCTGCAGCCAGGTGAGCCCACGGGTTGAAAAGTGTTGCCTGCGCCTGATTTGGAGAGGGAAGTTCTGGATGAAATGGAGCTGCAGCTTTTGCGGTTTGTGCAGTGCTGTCTCCTCGGACCCATCCTCCACAACCCTGCCCTGCATGGCTTAAAATCTGTGCCAGACGTCGCGGCCTGAGAGTGGCGAGTCCCCGAGGCAAAACTCTCTGGGTGTGCCCAGCCACAGGTCAGGAGCTCCAGGGAGGCCACTGCAGGATCGCGTTGACGGTGGCGTCCCGGTTGCAGAGCGGCTTTCCCAGATGGGCCCAGGTGTTCGCACGGTGGCCTCTTGTGTCCTTTTACTTTCTCAAGCCGTTTAGTCTTTGTGCTTTGGTTTTACATGTGGTGTTGTATTTTTCAGTCTCTACAATGCAACGAACCTTGCTAAGATCGTTTTCATTTTCTGCTCTTTTAAAGTTTATATTTTATCATGTGATATTGTAGGATGAGCAAAACTCAGACTTCGGTCCCAATAGTTATGGTGGCTGGAATGCGGAAAGGAAAATTTGGAGATGGTGTGTCTGGGTGGGGGGGGGGGGATCAAGCAGCAACCTGACACTGGTGGTGTGGCAGCCATGTTCGCTGTGTTTTCATCTGCTTTGCGTGCTGCATTCCAGCTGCACCCGGGACGTCCTGTGCACCACCCTGTGCCTGTATAAGCAGGGACAAAACTCAAGCTGCTCAGGGGCTGCTGGGAGCCAAAGCGGCATTTTCAGTCCAAACATGCACCGGACCACACCTTGAATACCGTATTTTTCTGACTATAAGACACCCCGATGTATAGGACGCCCCCCACTTTTTCTACTGATCTCGGAGCGAGCAAGCTGCTGCTGCGCGCCTGCTGCCTCCCCACTCGCCCCCGCACCAGTCTCCCCCCCGATCATGCCCACCTCGCCCCCCCCCCCGCCCCCCCCGCGCTTCCCCCGGCCCCTCGTGCATAAGCCCCCCCCCCCCCCATTTTTAGGTAAATATTTAAAAGAAAAAGTATCTTATACACGGAAAAATACGGCAGCTTTCTGTCCTGTGTCAGGAATAAACAGCCTAGTCCCCTCCAGATAGTTTGGACTACAGTTTCCGTAATTGGGAATACCTAATTCCCACTTGGATGGCCAGTGTGGCGTGGTGGTTAAGAACATGGGATTGGGACTCGGGAGATGTGGGTTCTGACCCCCATGCAGCCATGCAGCTCACCGCGTGACTTTGGCTGTTGTGTGGATAAGACTGAGAGCAGCAGGAGGAGGAGAATTATGGAAGCCACCTTAAGTTCCTTGGAAGGAAAAAAGGCAGGATGCAAGTAGATAAAGAATAAATGATCTCTGAGCTAGCCAAGGCAAAACGTGGAGTCGGAGTTGCCAGGTTGTTCACCCCTGAACTCAGTTCTTCGGGCCAAACTGAGCATTTGCATGCAGCCAAGGGCACCCGCTCAAGTGTTAATGGCAGAGCTTCCCATTTCCAACCAAGAATCAGAGGTGCCTCTGAGCGGAATTGCGCATGGTTCCCGTGAGCTTGGGTCAGCCAGTGCGGGGCTGGGGCGGCTCCCCCTTCCCTTCCCGCTCTTTGTTCATTGCACCAGCAAACACTGAGCCAAGCCCAAAGCAGGCCCCGTGGATCCTGGCCCCTGGCGTGGACTGGCTGCCGCACTTGCCCCTTCCACTGGACTTCATTCGTGTGGGTGGGCTGCGCAGGGCAGGACTGGGAGCTCCACTGGAAGCAGACGCAGTTCAGTCTGACTGAACCAAGGCATTGCCCTCCGGGTGCTGGAAGTGGGCTCTGCTCCCCGGCCTGGCATGAGCGTGAAGCCATCGATCGTGCCCGTGCCTCCACGCCAGGGTCACGGGTGGAAGGAGCAGCCCGCTTTCCGCAAGGAGCAGCTCGACTTGGTGCCTGCTCCCTGAAGAGGAAGCGCTTTGCTTGAATCCCAGGTGATCCTGCTGTGGAGAAGGGAGAGGGTCGAGGCTGAAGGAAACCGTTTCTCCTTCATCAGTAAACCAGCGGCTGAGCTAAGGCTGGGAATGTTCCTGTCCTTTTCTTAGTGCCATTTTCTGCAGAATGGCTCTCAACATGCCCCGTTTGTGTTCTTCCCATCTTCCTCCCATCTCCAGTTACCATGGAAAGCAAAATGCCAGCTCCATTCAGGCGGCTTGCTGAATAGGTTTTGAGGTTGATGGATGGTGAGAATCTCTGATCCCTCCATGCCCCTCCTTTTCCAAACACCGCCCCTGCTTGGTTCTTGACATTTCACTTGCTGGAGAATGGCTGTCAGTGAGACAGCTCTGAAAGGGAGGCTGGCTGTGTCCTGCTGGGAAGCTGTGGATGAAATCGGCAGCTGTGGGAAGGTCTTGGGGACCGCACTGCAAAGCTGCACCAGCGAGCAAGTGCGCTGGAGCATGAATGCCGCCGGCCTGTTTGCTCCCTCCACTGGCCACCCGCGATCTTTAAAATGTACTGAGAAGGCATTTCCCCTCTGCCCAATTTCATGTGCCTCTGTTTCTGGGAGGTGAGGCACCCTTGGATGGTTAACAGAAAAGGTAAGTGGGCGATTCTTTGTCCAGGGGCTGTAACCCAGTTGCATTTTTGTCGAATTGGCCTTGCTTGTTTTCCTTGCGGCAGTTGAGAAGCTGGCATCAAAGTGCCAGTCATTAAGCAGCCCCTGCCCTGCCCCGCCCCGCCCCGCCCCTCCTCTCCTCTCCTCATGCGAAGTGTACTGTGAGTGTTGCTCTTGTAGGGAGCAGCCACTTGTTGTTTTTTCTTTGGTTTCTGTGTTGTGGTTTAGGATCTTTGCGTCTGTAATTATTTTTCTTCCCCAAATTAAATTTGAATTGTTCTGCTTAACTCTGCTGTCACTTTGCAAATGGAAATCAAGGTCAAGCCCAGTGGGGTGGTGATAATGTTATGGCCCTTCTGCACAAATGTATTGCTCAGTTACGGGAAGTGTGCTGAGTGTGTGTTCTAGTTAAAACCATGAAAAAAACTTTTGAAACGTTTATGTTGACATCCACTGTTATTGGCTACCACACTGGTCCGTGCCTGCACCTTCCTTTCTTCTTCCTCAGCAAGCGAGCAAGAATTCGGGCTTAAGGCAGTGCAAGCAGGCAGGGAACACGGCGGCCGCCACGTGTTGTGCAGCACCCAGGCATTCTGGCTCCCCAGCCTCAAGTCCTCCTCAGTCTGGTGCGGCTGGATCCGTGTTGGGATCTTCCTGCATCGAGGGGTTCATCTGTCGTACAGGTTGTTTCCAGAGTTGCTAATTCAGAGTCGTTTCTTGGGATTTATCATAGTCCATTATAGGAGGCCTCGTTTGGCTCCCCTTACTCCTTACTGGGACCATCCCGGGGAAGCAGTGCTGCTTTTCCTCACACTGGGAAAGTTTGACCATTCGGGTGCAGAACTGCCTGGGAAAACACCAGCACCTGCCATCCTCACACAGAGCCCCTGTGGGATCGCACAGGCCAACGTGCTGCTGCTTGCACCAGATTAATCAGATTGATTTATTTGTTTATTTAGCAAATTTCTATGTCGCCCCATTCGCCAAAGCCTCAGGGCGGCTCACAAATCTATCAATTAAAATATTGTACAATAAAAATATAAAACAAGTTAACAATATAAAATAAGTCGCCCTGGCCAAAGAATAAAAAATAAATAGTATTAACAGTTAAAATAACGTTTGAATAAAAAGGTCTTCGCCTGGCGCCGAAAAACAAATAACGACGGCGCCAGGCGGACCGCTCTGGGGAGCGCATTCCATAGATTACGTGATGGAGCTGGACTGCAAGGCACTGTGCAATACCAGAGGGTGGATCAGGGGCTGAGTAGATTCACAGCCCCATGTTCCTGCGCACACGATGTAATGTGGTTGGACAGGCTGGCGTCTTTGGCTTTGCCTGTGAATGTGCCCTTGTTTTTATCGAGGCATCTGCATCTTCACACGACCGGATGGGCTTCAGCATCCATTTGCTTGAAGAGTTTCCGGCCTCTCTGTCCGTGCACAGCCTCCTCTTTGGGTGTGCCATTCTCTTTTCCTGGTGGTTGCAGCTAATTTGTTGGCTCTGCTTCCTTCAAGTCACTTGTCTCTGATTTCACTTGAGGCTTCTGATTCTCAACAGACTTCATTGCCTTCATTAAAAAAAAAAAAAAAAGCAGAATTTGCTTCCGTCCCCAGATTTTCTGTTTGCTGTTTTCTTCCAAGAAGGTCTCTAAAATGTAAACATTTGAAAGAGCTTACCAATTTGTTATTTATGTAAAAACAATTCTGTTTCTCTACTTTAAAATCTTCAGTTGGAACAATTCCAAAAAGTATTCCTATTGGCCTGTCACATCAAAACCAGCAAACTGCTCCATGGTTTTATTTAAAATTCGTCACTCAGGCTCAAAAATACTTTCTGTGTGTAGAAGTTGAAGTATTAAAGCTGCAGAGTAGGTGAGTGGGCCAGTCTGCGTTGCTGTTGCTTGGCCTCCTGCCTCACACTCTGACTTGACCGGGATTTGCAGTGCCGCACAGACGCAACCTGCCCCCGTTGCCCTTCTTGCCTTTTGTTGATCTGCTCCCTGGAATTGAAACGGACTGAAGAGGCATTGTTGCCACTTGATGTGAGCAAGTTACTCAGCAATGCAAAGGTGCAAAATATTTTTATTGTGGCCCAGAAAGTTAAGTAAATAAAAGCAAACATGGTGTCCATTTAGAATAATATTCCCTGATCTACATGGTCTGTTTTATTGTATATAGTCCATGTTTCTGCTGTTAATTTGTTTTAACGAACCGGCAGTCCTAACCCACAATCTTAAAGGCTAACTCTGGAGTACCCAAGAGGTGGAGTGTGGGCAGGCCAGCGCGCGCCGCAGCAAGCAGCTGCACCAGCCTGGGGCGCAGAAGGGCAGCCCCCCTGCAGTGGCAAGGAGGCACCATGGCAGGAGGATGGCCTCGGAGCTGACTCGCTGTTGGGCCAGTGGGGCAGAGAAGTTTGCTTTCCCCATAGATTACTTCAGGTGTGCCCATTTGCTTCCGTCCCAGTGCAGACAGTTGTTCCAGGTGGCCTGGGACCTCACCGTATGCTTTTTATCCCCTTCCACCTATAGCCACAAGCATTTTCTCTGGGCAGAAGTAGAAAGGGAGGTGCCAGGTGCTGCAGCTGTGGCTCAGGTGAGCTGCCAGTTGAATACATGGGCTGAAATTATCATTCTGGGCACATGTGAAAGGATGAAGAGTACCTTGAAGCATAGGTGGAGTGCTCTTCAGTCATTATTATCACACCAGCCAGCCCTTCAGTATCTACTGTCAAGGGACAGGATTTCAGTTCAGATTGTTATTCTACAATTTTTTGCTGTGGATATTTTTGATCTAGTTCAACCAACCTGCCCTCCAAAATTCATTCATGGAATTGTTCAGCATTTACCCACACACCTGTACCTTCTCATCCTTGCATTGGACTGTTCGAGGGCTGTTTTAGGTATGTGAAAGGACAGAATAATTGGCCGTTGTTTCTGTTTCAGATAGAATTACGTCAATTGCGTGTCAGAGCATTGGTTTGATTTGTCTTGCTCTACCTGGACCTCTCATGCTCTTGCCTTTGGCTCCCAGCCTACTGTATGCATAATTTTGTAAAACTTCTTGGAATGGTGTTCCCATTCTTTGTAATTTGTTTTAAGTCAGAGCTGTGTCTCCTCTGTTTAGTCACAGATCAGCCTCTTAAAGTCTAAATTTGAGGCACTGCATCAACACAAACAACAATGAAGCACAATATAGGAGAGGAGGTATGACAAGATGCAGCATTACCTCCCATTCAGAAAATACCATCTCTGGAACCTCCATTTCTAATCCAGCATTTGAGGTCAACTTATTGCAAATCCTAAGAATATTAGTCTAAGGCAGGAAAAGTTGCATTTGGGTGCAACTTTGGTTGCAGCTGCAGTTACGGCTACATCTAAGAAGCCACCTGCTGTGTCTCTTGCTTGTCCCTATGAAACTCCAGTCCTTTGGACTTGTTCCAAAGAAGCATAGATTATTATAGCCCGGTTTTTATCTATAAATGTATTTTATATGTTAGGGCATAAACAGAAACAAACTGATCGTTATTCTGAAGCAAATGGAAATTTCCTTGCTTTCTAGACAGGAAATTCTCCGTATTGCAGAACTAGAAATCTGTGGTCTAGTGCTTCTGGAGTCATTATTTCTGCTTTGTAATAGTCAGCTTTTTGGTTCCAAAATGGTGCTGCGCTTCGTGAATCTGCAGTTTCTGTCATATGCTGCTAGACCGCCATGTGTCCCTGCTGTCCCGATGCCCTGGCCCCTGGGCCAGGTGGCGAAGCATCATCAGGTTGCCTCCCACCTGTGGCAGCCCTGTGAATGAATGTTGCAACGGGCAGGGCATTCTGGAGGGCGCCCTTTCACAGGGTTGCTCTAAGCTGAAGATGACTTGCTGGCTTGTAGCAGCAGGTGAAAGTCCTCCAAAATATCTTGTCCCTGACAGCCCTGCTCAGCTCTTGTAAACTCTTGTGGCTTTCTTTCTGGACAGTCCATCTCATATTTGGTCTTCCTCTTCTTTTTCTGCCTTCAATTTTTCTTAGCGTGATTGTCATCTCAATGTGGAGTTGCCTTCTCTGGATGTGTCTAAGGCATGAAAACGTCAGCTTCATCTTTGTTGTTTCTAGGGCAGATGCTGGTTTGATTTGATCTGGGACCCATGTGGTTGTCTTTCTGTTGGTCCAGGGCTTTCAAGAACTCCCTTTCAGCATCAGTTCAGAAAGCATCAGTCTTCTTCCTTTCAGCTTTCTTTATGTCCAGCTTTCATGCCCACACAGCAGTGTGGATGTCCCTGGCCTTTGTCTCCTGTGCAACATCCTTACATTTAGCTATCTTTTCTAATTCCTTCATTGCTCCTCTTCTAAGTCTCAGTCTTCTTAAGTATTGTATTTAAAAGCATATTACTTTACAAATTGCTGAGGAAAGAAGGGAAGCAACAGGCAAGGGAGAAAGATACATCCAATTGAATGCAGAATTCCAGAGAATAGCTAGAAGAGATAAGAATGCCTTCTTAAATGAAAAGTGCAAAGAAATAGAAGAAAACAATAGAATAGGGAGGCCCAGAGATCTCTTCAAGAAAATTGGGGATATGAAGGGAACATTTCATGCAAAGATGGGCAGATAGAGGACCAAAATGGCAGGGACCTAACAGAGGCAGAAGAGATTAAGAAGAGGTGGCAAGATTACACAGAAGAACTATACAAGAAATATCCTAACGTCCCTGATAACCACGATGGGGTGGTCACTGACCTCGAGCCAGACATTCTGGAATGTGAAGTCAAATGGGCCTTAGGAAGTCTGAGCAACAACAAAGCTGCTGGAAGCAACAGTATTCCAGCGGAGCAATTCAAAATCCTGAAAGATGATGCAGTGAAAGTGCTACATTCAATATGCCAGCAAATTTGGAAAACTCAACTATGGCCCCAGGATTGGAAAAGGTCAGTTTACATTCCGATTCCAAAGAAGGGCAATGCCAAAGAATGTTCAAACTACCGCACCATTGCTCTCATTTCACATGCTAGCAAAGTTATTGTTGTATGCTTATTTTTGTAAGCCGCCCCGAGGCTTCGGCGAATGGGGTGACATAAAAATGTTTTAATAATAATAAATAATAAATAAAGTGATGCTCAAAATCCTACAAGGTAGGCGCCCGCAATATGTGGACCGAGCACTACCAGAAGTACAGGCAGGATTTTGAAGAGGCAGAGGAACTAGAGATCAAATTGCCAACATACACTGGATCATGGAGAAAGCTAGGGAGTTCCAGAAAAACATCTACTTCTGCTTCATTGACTATGCTAAAGCTTTTGATTGTGTGGATCACAACAAATTGTGGCAAGTTCTTAAAGAAATGGGACTACCAGACCATCTTATTTGTCTCTTGAGAAACCTATATGCAGGTCAAGAAGCAACAGTGAGAACTGGACATGGAACCACTGATTGGTTCAAAATTGAGAAAGGAGTTTGACAAGGGTGTATACTGTCGCCCTTATATGCAGAGCACATCATGCGAAAGGTGAGGCTAGATGAATCACCAGTTGGAATTAAGATTGCTGGGAGAAATATCAACAACCTCAGATGTGCAGATGATACCGCAAAAATTGGCTTGAAACTCAACATTAAGAAAACTAAGATCATGGCATCCGGTCCTCTCACTTCCTGGCAAATAGATGTGGGTAGTGGCAGATTTTATTTTCCTGGGCTCCAAGATCACCCCAGATGGGGACTGCAGCCACAAAATTAAAAGACACTTGCTCCTTGGAAGGAAAGCTATGGAAAATCTAGCAGCATCCAGTCCTATCACTAGAAAGCAGAGACATCACCCTGCTGACAAAAGTGCTCATAGTCAAGGCCATGGTTTTCCCAGTTGCAATGTATGGCTATGAAAGTTGGACCATAAGGAAGACTGAGCGCCAAAGAATTGAGGCCTTTGAATTGTGGTGTCGGAGGAGACTCCTGTGAGTCCCTTGGACTGCAAGACGATCAAACCAGTCAAGTCCTAGAGGAGATCAACCCTGACTGCTCTTTAGAAGGCCAGATACTGAAATACTTTGTCCACCGAATGAGAAGGAAGGACTCCCTGGAGAAGACCCTGATGCTGGGAACAATAGATGGCAAAAGAAGAAGGGGACGGCAGAGGATGAGGTGGCTGGATGGGGTCACTGAAGCAGTCGGCTTGGGTGGACTCCGGGGGATGGTGGAGGACAGGATGGCCTGGAGGAATGTTGTCCATGGGGTTGCTGTGGCTCGGACACGACTTCGCGACTAACAACAACAAAACAGGAAGCTTTCAAACTTCATAGGATGAAACTCTTTGTTTCAACATTTTGGGCGTCACTTCGCTTGCCTGGGAAATTAGTGCTCCAGTCCTGGAGCTGCTGCGCGCCTTAACATTCCCTTTCCTGAGACCGGAATTTTTTTGGGGTGTTTCCAGGCAGTAGGCTTCTCTTTTGTTTCCCATGGTTGTCAGCAAGCCCTTGTTTGGCTTTGGACGGATTCAGTGGCTGCAGCTTGGAACAGCCCCGTTGCTGCCCCTATTCTCCAGGTGCTTATTTCCTCCCACCTGCTTTCAGGGCAGCTCTCACTTCACCAGCCATTGAAAACAGTTTTTGTTTGTGGTGTTTGGTCTCCACCTGATGATCACGGAAAAGTTTCATTTAGGATTTTGACCTTGTTTCTGTTGCTTTTACGTTTGCTTCTTTTCTATCTTTAGTAATTGTGAGATTTTTTCCTGCCATCGATCTGGGCTCTTTTTTCCCATCTTTTTTGCAAGAATTGTATGTTTGCATTCTTCCCTAATAAAGTCTCTAGTTTCTGTCCACAGTTGTTCAGTAATGCAAGCATACCCTTTATACAGACGTTAGATGGCTCAGGAATTGCTGTTGAAGTATTTTAGCACAGTGCTGCCATTAGGATCCTTTCCAGCTTCACTCCAATTGTTTAAAATATATTTATAGCTCATGGACACTGCTACAGTCTTCTTCCAACCTTGTTCAGAAATGATAATATAGTTTCTCCATATCCCACTTATAATTATATAGTCTATTTGATGTGTGTGTTGCAGAATCTATATAGCAAAAGTTCCCCCATCCTTTTTGGTAACCACTCCCCAGCTCTTGCCATTTGCTCTTTCCTCAGGAAGAGTTTAAGGGGGTCCCTAGCGGAAGATCTTGATCTTCTTCAGATTGAATAAAAATCAATACTTAAAGAAATTAAAACAGATTGTTTAAATTTAAATTGGATTTTTTTAACTTAAATTGGATTTTTAAAATCAATTACTTTTTGAAGAAAAATGTATCTAAAGATAGTTTCCTGTAGTTATAAGATGCATTATGATCCAGAGGTTATTCCTCATGAAATAAGGGTGAGTTTTTAATGATGTAGCACGAGGCTGTACACTCAAGCAAGGCTGGCATTTGTCGGTCCGTGGATTCCACGGATCGATTCACAATGTCATGCTCTTCCGGAGGTTTCCAGAAGGTTATTGGGCAGTTTTTCTGTCTAGGAGATACTATCTCAGATGCTTGGTGTCTGCAGAGATCACATGCCTCTTCACAGCAAAAATGTTCCAAAATAAACATGCAGAGTTGAGAAAAAGACCTCAATCCCACTGTCGATTTGCAAATCTGTGTGCACGGCGCCCACCCCTTACCTCTGAAGCGCCAGTTTCAGAAAGCTCAGTGCAGAGAAGTGGCTGGGTGGATGTGGAGCAGGAAACCAGGTGTGTGTGTGTTGTTGTTGTTGTTGTTGTGGGGGGCGGGGATATTGGTGAAAGCGAAAGCCTTTGAACAGAATGCCCCCAGGTCTTTGCATCCCTGTGTATATTTCCTGAGATCTGCCATAATATCCTTTCCCTGGGGGAGAAACCCTACAGTGGCAGCAGGCCCTAAAAGAGACCCAATCTGGGGATATTTTAATGAAGTTCCTGTACCTATGGAGAAAACCACAATGTACATCTGGTCTTACTGACTAGCGATTTAAATGAAATCCACCCTGATTTTCTTCAGGCTGTTTTTCACTGCATACCTAGCACAGGTGCACAGGTGTATTTAGCTGGGTGATTTATTCTTAAACGTGCACTTCTGAAAAATGCACTTGCCATTAGCAAACGCCAAACGCATCTCAACCGCTTGATGGGGCAGCATGCGCTCTGATGCCTCCTGCAGTTGCAGTGGTGGCCTGTGGCCTGGGCTCACTGTATAACCAGAAATTGTGCCACCCGCATGACCTCTCGCACGCGTGTGGGACTTGCCCACAGGAAAAGCGTGGATTTCGTGCCATATTCACCCCCGTGAAGTTGTGGTTCAGCATTCGCAGCCTCAGTCTTTCGCAGAATTTTCCATGCAGAGGCTTGCTCGCAAGGAGATCGATTTGGGCTCGCTCAGAGATGACAATCCCTGCACCCGCCCCACCCCGCCTCGCCACGTGCGCCCCCCCCAGCCCAGCCTGCGCCCCCCCGCCCGCACCGCCTTGGCAGCCGGCACCCATCACGAGCACCAAATTCGCGGTTTTTTACAATTCACTAGTGCTCTAGGAGTGCAACCCCCGCGAATTTCGGGGGACTGATGTATATGTCCCCAGATCAGCCGCTGTCTCACAGAAAAATTTGGGCACAGCGGCGCCTCACAAACGCAAGGTGCTCCAGTGTAAGTCCTATAAAGTTAATTGTTGAATATGAGAACTGCTATTTGGACAACATGAAATGCTCTGTTATCTACCCGAATGTCGTCCACCTGTTGGTGAACATGGATGCAGCCCAGTGTGGCTTGCAGCCAAGCCGGGTTCAGTCATCTTGCCCTGCTTTTGCAAGCCGGGGCAGGAGCGAGCCTTTTCCCCAGACACGCCCCTTCCTGGCTCCATCTTTCCTGCATGAAGCAGCCTCCGTGGCAAGTTGACAGGTCATGCAAACCAGCTCATTCGATAAACGGTCCCTTGCACTGTAATCATTAGCCTGGCTTTGGAAAGCTGCGCAAATATTTACACGTCCAGCCTGGTTCTGCTAAATGCGGGCAGGGAGGGAGATGAGCACCCTTTGAACCCATTCTCTTCCACTGTGGCATAAAGAAACATATTGCAGGGAATCTTCCCCATGATGGTGAGTGGTTTCTTTCTTTGAAGTAGTGGCACTTCCAGTCCTTTTGCCAAGGGATACTTGGAAAGGGTCGGTCAGAATCCTGACTCATAATCTTATTTGTTTTAGGAATAAAAGATGCATCTGGAAATATTGTAGAAAGAACAACCATATGTTGTTTATCATAAGTTACAGAGTTTGTCGTCAGGATGCTGCTGTTGTGCTGATGGTGAAGACATTTGACACAGCCATGGCTGTTCCACCTTTGCAAAGCTGGAATAAATATCTGTCTCACCGCGTGGTTCTGAGTGAGGGCAGGGAAGGCTGCAGAACACTTTGCAGTCCAAAAGAAGCTCGCTAACTATCGCAATTCCAGCCGTGGATTGTATACTCCGGGCTGAAGAGGACCTGTTGCCTGGAGACATGAATAGCAGCTGATTGCTTGCTCAGCAGATGGGCTTTGGGTCTCTGCTGGTGCATGTGCCCATGTCTGGCTTTCGGAGCAGCAGCCCTCTGCAGAGGAACTCAGTATGGAAAGAGCTGTCAGCCGTATCCACAGCTGTGAATCTGAAAGAGAGGATACTTCAGAATTCATCCCAGATTTATTCCTCAACCTACCCTTTCTCTTTGAATCAGGGTGGATTTGATTCAAATCAAACTGATTTAAATCCAGATCCACTTAAATCGTGGTTTAAATCACTAGCCAGTAAGACTAGACTGAAATCATGGTTTTGCACGCATGCCTGCCTTGCCTGTAACTTCACTAAAGCATCCCCAGCCCGGGTCTCTGTATGGCCTGCTGCCGTTAGGGCTGCGCGAACCCAGCCGCAATGGGTCGCATTCCACGGACAAGCCACCCCGAGGACCCAGGAGCGCCCAGTGGCTCGGCTGGGCTTGTTAGGCTGCCAGACCCAGCAAGGCGACCTTGTGCCAGAGCTGCCTGGCAAGAGCGTCTCCTCCCTGTAAGCTCATGGGTGCCCTCCATCAGCCTCCCACAGCACTGGGCTCTGCCCTGCACCCCGACACTGGCAGGAAGGAGCCCAGCGTGGCGTCCGGAGTCGCCAGCTTGCTATGGTTGTCCTTCCAGTCTACACGAGCCAGCCTGCCACGATTCAGTGTGCATGCATTCGCCTCCACCTTGCTGCCCTGCCTGACCTGGGGACCGACAGAGGGAAGTACCAAATGCAGAGCTGGACGCCGGGCCGAGAGCAGTTGCCCCCTGCAGGTGGAGGAGCAGTGTGGTTGAGTTGAATTATTTCTGTATTGTGCAAAGTATCCATTTTAAAAAGTGGTCACTAGCAAGACCAGCGGAGAATGAAATTGACAATAATGTGGACAAGGGCACTGAAAAGATGGGAGTGTTGGTTGTTGGAACGAATTGTAATTGTACCCTGAGAATTTCTTTTTAAGAAACGGGGTCCCACGACTAGCACTCTTCTCTTATTGCTCTTGCAAGCCTTGGTATTATTGACGCTGCTTGGTTGACCTTTAGCTTCTTGCTCAGCGTTGCACAGGGTGACTTCTAGTTCTCCCACTGCAGGCTGCCTCCCACCTCACCCCCGAGCAAACGAAAGCCATTCCATCGTTCCACTGATTCCCAGATGCAGAACGTCCTCCAGTTCCTCTCGTTTTTCTGCACTGAGCTTCCCCCTCATTTTCCCTTCCCTCAGTGTTTTCATCTTCTGGCTTGCTCAGCTTGCTGTTGCCCTTCTAGCTCCCGTCCTGCTGCAGTTCCACTGCTCTGTCTGAAAGTTCCTCATCTTCTCTTACTCCCTTGAGGGGGGCTCTGGCTGCTCTGGTGCTCCCGCCTTTTCTTCTGGCGTGGCTGCTGACTCGCACGCGTTGCATGCGTGGGCCACGTTGACCTCAAGCCAGGAAACAAGCATTGCGGGTCACCCCAGCTGCAGAGCCCCCTCCGTCCATATTGTCTACACATTTTTTTGTTCTACCTTGCTGGTCCTCTCGTGGCAACCAGTGCTTTCTCCCGTCTTCTCTGGAGGTGAGCAGCAGCGCCCTACCAGTAAATGCGAATGTGCTACAAGAAAAAATATTAAGGGGAGAAAAGAGTAATGCTATGAACCTCTGTGACCAATCTCCTTTAAGCTCCCCCTGTTTGCTTGCTCTCTGGAAGTCTGGTTGCTTCCCACCATTTAACTTAACTGCATTTAAGATAGGTAAAACCATACTCAAGACTGCCATTTTCTGACTCTGCAGCCCTCTGAAGGAAATTTGTGGACATGGAAAGAATCGACTGGGTTCATGATGTGAAGGTTGCCAGGCAGCATGGCCAGCAGCAGACCTCCCAGACCTGGTATGAAGGTATCGCTGTTCTTGGTTAGCAAGTCTGCGTTTCCCTTCGCTGCCTCCTTTCCAGATGTTGCTTAAAATATCAAATAATCCCTGCTCTGGCTCTTAATGTGATCATGAAATGATTTATCAGAGCTTTCCCTCACTGATGCCATCTGTCACTTATGCAGAAAGAAATAGTTGCCTTTACTCCCTTGTAAACTCTCCTTTTCTGAGTGGGAGGTGACAGAAGTGCCCCAGGGGATTGATTGGCAGTGCAAAAGGCAACCCCCAGGTACGTGTTAGCAGTGCCCTCCCCTCAGACGGTTAAGCCTTGTTAGAAGGCTCACATCCCACTTCTTTGTCATAGGGAATGAATATGGAAAAACATTGTGGCCTTTCCAAACTCCCCATTGATAGAGAGGCCAGAACAACGCGAGCGGTGACTGTAGTATTTCTGTTGTCTTCTGTTAGTCAAAAGGCAAACTGTCTCTTTGGAAAAGCTAGACTTGAGCATGTGCCAGTTCCGTGCTTTGGAGGATAGTTCCAAGATGGACGCTACGCTGAGGACTGTGTGAAAATCGATCAAGAAATAAAACTAGTTAACTGGGTCACCAAACGGGTTGGATTTAGTTCCTTGGCTTCAGTATTGATTTAGCTCTTAGCAGAAAGAATGTGGCAGATAATGCTGCTTGTAGCTTGGCCCTGCAGGAACTGAATGGATCTTACTGGGTGGCAAGTGAAGGGTTCTGTAATCCAAGATGCTCTCCTTTAGCCGTCTGTCCTGACTGTTGTGACAAAGGTACTAATTCCTCGGCGACCTCAAATCATTAGAATGACACTGTCATCCAAATAAAGCACTTGTAAATCCCATTAAATTTGGTGGGAGAATTAAGCATATATTCTTTCGATGTATGTGGATATTAAAATCAGTGGCATGTAAAGATCAGGGTACATAAAAATAATTCTCCATGAATGAATACAGCAAGTGAGTGGGGCAAACCTTGCATAAACACAGAGGACATGCTGAAACTGGTGCCAAATGCTCACCTCTGGCCCTGCCTTGTTTTGGGGGACCGCGTTGGTTCAAAAGGAGTGGCAGCAGGCGGTATAGGAGACAGCATTCAGATCTGTCAACTGATCTGAAATAAAATGTTCCTTTAAAATTATGTGCAAATACGATGTCCCCTTTTTTTTTTTTTTTTTTGAGGGGCGAGTCTGTTTGCCACTCCATCTCAGGCAGCAAAATGTCACTTCCCAAATGTTCACATTTATTCATTTTAAATTATTTTAATTCTGCTTTAAAGGTGGAGCCTTTATCATCAGAAAAAAAACCTACTGAAATGCAAAGCAAAATTCAGTTAAAGCAAGACTTGTCCACCGTAACACCACCAAAAACAGTCCACACGTAAAAGATTACAATGTGCAGCTTTGTGGTTCATGAGCCATCTTTGTGACTTGAGGCCTGGTTGGTTTCAGTGGTTCGTAGTGCCAGCTTTGGCTGGTGGCTCAGCTGCACCCCTGTCTGGATGGAGATAGCCTGCTGTTAGCGATCTGTGCAGGGGCAAACTCTAAGCTGGATTACCCTAACCCTAACCCAGCCCTTGGAGACTGTTTGGAAGCTGCAGCTTGAACAAAATGCATCAGCCAGACTAATAGCAGGGATTAGAGAGTCTGATCACATAACAGCAATTCTGGCCCGCTTGCACTGGCTGCCAGTTTGCTTCTGAGCCCAATTCAAGGTGCTGGTTTTAACCTGTAAAGCTCTGCAAGGCTTGGGGCTCTGATACCCAGCAAAAGGCCTCTCTCAGCCTTCGTCTGCCCAGGCGGGATCCGGTTCTGGGGCCTGCCTCCAGCTGACACCTCTGAGGAAGGCTCGGATGGTGGCAACAAGGAGAAGGGCCTTTTCAGTGGTGGCTCCCACGTATGGAGCAAGCTCCCCACTGAGGGCTGCTTGGCTCCAACTTTGCTGTCTTTTCAGCACCACCTCCAGACTGTCCTCTGCGGCAGGGCATTCAATTCGTCTGCTGGGCCTGCTAGTTTTTTGAACCGATTTTAAGAGTTTCTCCTAATTATTATAATTTTTGATCTGTTTTAAATTTGGTTTTAAATTTTGTATTGTGATTTTTATGATGCTTTAATATGTTTTAATATATTGTGCATTTAATATGCTGTTGAGAACCACTCAGAGAGCTTCAGCTGTTGGGTGGTACAGACTTGAAAAGAAATAAAAAGCTGCTAATCAAAAATCCAGTTCAGGGGAAAGCCAGCCAAAACAGGTGGGTGTTCCGGGCTTTCCTGAAGGCCCACAAGGAGGGGGCCCTGCCCCTTCCAGGGCACGGATCCATTCCCAAGACCCATTCCATGTCCCTTGCTTGCCCGCTGGCTGCCTTTTGTGGTCCCTGGAGAGGAGGGCTTCACAGGGGCCCGCAGAGGGCAGTGAGGGTGGCGCTCAGCTCCAGCAAGGGCCCAGGGCGTTACACTCAGCACCTTGCCCCGATTGCGCTGGAGGCCTCCTGGGGCTGTGGAAAACTCGGCTTTTCGCCAGGAGTACAGTCCAGGCCTGGTAGAACTGAGAGTGCCTGCCAGACAGCTGCCCCCCCCCCCGCCCATTACTTCCTCCGTCTTCCCTGGACAACACTGGACTCAACAGCCATTCCACGGTTGTTGGGGGGCAGGTGAGCGCGTGCGCATGCGCGCCTGTGTGGGAGCAAGAGGAAGCTGGACAGAGAGACGCCTTTCTGTGCCTTACCCTTCCTTTTCTCATTTAGAGCTTTGGTAAAACATCTCTGCTCACGTTCTCCGGTGCCCCAGTGCAACCCTTTATGCAGATCTCTGCTTGCATTTGTTTCCCTATCGTGCACCTGGACTTTTAGACAGCGTGGTTAGTCGGTGGCCACAAAAGCATTTTGATTGTGAGAATGGGTGCCCGCTGCTGTTCCCCTTAGCAGCATCCTGCTCTTCCGCGTTTCTTGCTGGTTGAAATAAGCAGCTTACACCAGTGTGTGTCAGTGATGGAATAATGCATCAAAGCTGAAGCTTGGAAATTATAGCTTCTCATCTCTAGCCAACTTCTCCCCGCAACCTGCAGACTGTGGCTCAGTCTGTTTGGTTTTGTTTCTTGCTTTTTTGGTTTTTCCCAAGTAACATTGAATCCTTTCTCTCTAATTCCATCAGGAGTAGAATTAGATGTATCTTTTAATTGGAAATCATATCTGGTTGGATGTAAGGAGCACCGATTCTACTCCTCATACTTTGGTGCTGCTAAACTTCGCTGGGCATCGGTCAGGCCAGAGGGACTTATTTTCCTTGGTGTATTAAGTCCTCCGGGCTGACTTCTTATTTTGTCATGTTCATGCCTTCAGGCAACCGGAAGCATGGGACAGCGTGAAAAGGGCACATTTCCTGGTGACCAGGCAGTGCCCACCCAGGTGTGGGGCAGCCAGGCCCCTTCCTCCCCTCCCCTGCGCCTTGCCTTCCCAGCGTGGCTCTCAGAACAGTCATTCTCCTCGGCCAGCTGTGTGTGGCCACTTTCTCTCCCTGGCGAAGCAAAACAGCAGTCAGAGTTGTGGCTCCTCGCCCCCCCCCCCAAGCCCAATTAGTAGAGCACTAGCGTGTGCCCTTCTGGTGAGAATAAGGTAGGATTTGCTTCATCTGTTCTGCTTGCAAATTAGCAGAACACTTATTTTGTTGCTTCAGAAGAAATGCTTTTGAATTCCTGCCAGAGCACTTTGCTTTTTCAGCCAATGGAGTTCAAAGCTTTGCCATGATTAAAGACTGAGTCTGTGTAAAGGGATTTGGCCAGGCCTGGAATGAATCCATGAGTCCTTACACGGAGGAGAAATGTGAGCTGGTTAGGGGTCAGGGCTGTGCTGTGGGTGGCCCCTTCCTCCCGTGCTTTCCGTATTCTGACTTGGTGGGTTTTCTGCAGGAAGGGCTGCTCCAGATCGAAGCTGCAGGAGGGATCCTGCCTGCCTTCTCCTCTTAATCCAAATAGCATTTTGCTGTGTTTGACACGATGCCCGGTGGACATGCAGACTGCTGTCTCCATCTCAAGGAAAGGGTTGTGGGGTGAGGGTCTACTTGTACGCAGTCCAGGTGTGCATTTCATAGAAGATGCCCAGAAACGTTTTTAAAGCAGCATCACAAAACGGTGCTGATGGAGGGGGTTGCAATAATGCATGGTGTGGAGAAACTGGAGAGGGAGACAATTTGCTTCCTTTCCCATAACATTCAAACCTCATAGGAGGCTTAGGACAGACCAAAGAAAGTCCTTCTTCAGGCCACGTATGGGAAAACTATGGATGCCGCAGCCCCGGAAGTGGTGGCAGCCACCAGTCTGAATGCTCAAGCCACGCCTGGGGGCTTCTTAGCAGCTGGGAGGCTCAAACAAGGACTTCCTGTCTGTGGAAGTGCAGGGATTTGCTTTAAAATTACACAACACAGAGATTCTTGGTAGGCAAGGACCATCTAATGAATGGATGAATTAAAATGCCTTGAAGGAGCTCAGGATAGCGTAGCTTTTAAGCAGATTCTGTCTGCAGCAAAGGAGGGCGAACGAACCTCTCCAGGCCACCCGAGCCTTGCAGTGCGCGCGCCATGCTCCCTCGTCTGCAGCAGGCAGGGCTGTGGGGAGGGCCTGGGGAAGGCTGCCGGAGAGCTTCGCTGAGGCACCGAGGGCATCGCTGCTTTGCCGCGCCCTCGACTGAGGCCAGCCAGGCCGGGGCTGAACAGCGAACGGTCATTTTAAGCAGATGGGCCTTATATACTTATACCAGCAGGTCGTCTTGATACAGCTGCTTGTGAAGGAGGCGCTGGCAGAGTTGGAGCAATGGAGCCACCTGGCTGCTGAACATTTGAGGGAAGAGTTGTGACGGAGCCTGGCTGAACCGCGTGGAAAGCGGCGCTTCATACAGACTTTGCCACAGTTCAGCTCTGCCACCGTGTCTTTGCGTTGCATGAGAGCTCTTGCGTGCATCGTGCGCATGGTTGCTCGAGCGCACTCCTGCCACGTGGTCCCTATTTTTAATATTAGGGGAAATCATCGCCATAAGGCTGGGCCCACAAAACACGTCTCGAAGACGAAGGAAACTGTACGGTGGTGGGGATCGATCCACGGCGGATTTGAGCTGCCTTCTGCGGTTGACTTCGGTAGCTCCAGATTTCTGTTCTGAGGAGGAATTGCTTCCCCTGTCAACCAAGTGGAAGGCACTTTTTTTGAGGAGAAACACGTCAGTGCCAGGAGTGCCAACCATACTTTTATTCCAAAAGGAGAAATGTTCGGGTTCGAGTGTACTTGGAAACATGGATCCTTAATCTCAGGCAACACTGGGGGGCGCGGGGGGGGGGTCCATCTTCATTTACTTGCCACGGAGGGCAAGTTAAACTGCATGTACTTCGGTGGCACTGGTCTGTGCCATTTCTGTGCCTTTCTGCGACAAGTAGCGCTTGCTGGTCTCCTCCTTCTAAAAATAGTGGTGGCATCAAGTCAGCTTTACAGGAAATTGATGGAATCTATCGGCTCACTGAAAAATTACTTGCCCACCCATCTCTACATATTTGGGGCCCTCTCCATTCATATACGAAAAGCTTTCCAGTCTGGATTCCTGAGAGCAGTTTTATTTAAATCCGTGGGTCCTCAAACTACGGCCCGTGGGATAGATCCGGCCTGCCATGCCCATTTATCCAGCCTGCGCCAACACCCGTGCGCGTGCGCGCCACCTCGCAGTGTGGGCGGGGAGGTGGTGGCTCGCTCGCTCAGCGATGGTTTGGACTCACGGGGAGATCTCTGAGCGAGCGAGCCGCCGCCGTGCACGCCTGACACTGCCTCACCGGCCCCTGCCCCCAGGCACCCCCGCCTCACTGGACCGGGCTGGTCACCACCGCCTTTCAGCTGGCCCCCCGCTGAAGAAGCTTGAGGACCCCTGCTTTAGTCTGTTTGCAAGCCTGTTTAAGATTGCTATGCTTCATCCTGCCATGTTAGAATAAGGAAAGATGATGTGGCTGTAAGAGGGTTTATTTCTTGATAAGGGCTGGTTTCTGCTTCAAAACAGCACTATTAACAGCACTATTAACTTCAAACAAGTGGCTTGCTTCTGCCTGTGGCCATATGAAGATGGCTTTTTCCACGGTCCTGAGCACTCTGTCAGGTTTCCTTTCATCTCAGCTAAGATTTTATGCTCTAGGCATCCTTGCAAATTGGGGTGTGAAGTCTGTAGTCATTGGACACTTCTGGAAAAATATTGACCTACATTTCTTTCCCTTTTTTATTTCTGTTGGTATTCTTTCTCCATGTGCCTAATGTTTTCCAACAAAAACTCTCCCAGTGGCACACTTCAATAACATCGGAGACAGATTATCTCCTAATAACATTCTGTCAAATGGAATTTTTAAAGGACCCTTTCCCTGTGTCCAATCAGATCAAATCATGCATTTTCTAACTGTGCAGTGAAATTCGCACTGAGAATGATGCCATTTCAGAAGACCTTGCTTCCGCTTCTCATGAGACCGAGCAGGGGCAGACCGTGCTGGGCATCATAAACTGGAGAACATCTCTGAATATTAAAGAACTGCAAATCAGTGTGGGAACTCTATTACCTCCCTGGGTCAGGACCTGTTAATTCACCCTGTCTTACTCAGCATGGGACCCTGCAGAGTCTAATACTATATCAGCTGCCAAGAACTGGTCTGCTCCAAGCCCACCTTAAAGATCCAGGGCAGAGGTGAATGCTCAGCAGCGGTCACCCCGTGGGTGCTAATGGGCTCAGGGCCCGAGTTACGGTGCTGTGTAGCCAGCGTGTGGCTCCTGAGGGATGAGGAGGAAGGCTGAGTGTGCTCAAGGGAGCCATGAGGCATGTGGGAGTGGGAAGATGAATGGGGGGCCGTCCAAAGGGATGAAGCATCAGGCCTGCTGGGGCAGCCTGGTGCGGGCAGAGTGGGCTCCGTGATCGCGGGACGCCATCCGTCGAAGGGGAGCAGGAAGCGGGCAGCGGGGTTGGGGGAGCAGTCGTCTGGAGAAGAGCGTGGCTGTCCAGAGCACTTCTCGGGGCGACCTGGGGCCGGTCCGCTGTTGCCCCCCCAGGCTCCACCGCCTCAGACGCGACTCTGACGGACTGGGCCGCCCCTGCACAGTGCCGCGGATGATGCCTTTAACAAGCGGCTTCTTTCTCGCCTCCAGGTTGCCAGTTGAGAGAGTCCGTGATGTGGCTGCCAAACCAGCCAGCTTTCTGAGGCAACTCATCAGCAGGCCTCTGCTTTCGCTCCCCAGCACCCGCCCTCCGCAGCGGAGCCAAGATACCCCGAGCGGCACGTGGCCCGCCTCCTTCCCGGGGCTCGTCTGAGCCAGTAGAGAGGCGGAGGAGAGGCAGCGCACCAGAAGCGATGGGACTTGAAGGCCATGGTCACCTGAGATAAATGGCAGATCGCTGGGCGCCGAGTCCCGCAGCCGTTTGCGCCAGCCCTCTCTGCAGCCTGCATGCCTGCCCTGTGAGCTGCCACTGGCTCTTCCAGTGGTGGCGGCGGAGGCACCGGAGGTGGCTCAGTCGGTGCCGGGATTGAGGAAGGGCCGACCCCCCGCCTCACCATGATTCAGCTGTGGAAGGTGGTGAGGCACGTGCGGCAGCTGGAGCTCCACAGGCTGATCCTGCTGCTCATCGCCTTCAGCCTGGTCTCCATGTGCTTCCTGGCCTACTACGTCACCAACAGCCCCAAAATCAAGGAGCCGCCCCCCTTGCCCTTCGGCGACTGCAGCAGCCAGCACCGGGCCCTCGTCCAGCCCCAGGCCAGCTGGCGGGTCACCAAATCGGTGGACAACTCGCGCACAGACCCCGTGGTGCTGGTCTTCGTGGAAAGCATCTATTCCCAGCTGGGCCAGGAGATAGTGGCGATCTTGGAGTCTAGCCGGTTCAAATATCGGACGGAGATTGCCCCAGGAAAGGGAGACATGCCCACCCTGACCGACAAAGACCATGGCCGCTACGCCCTTATTATCTACGAGAATGTCCTTAAGTACGTGAACCTGGATACCTGGAACAGGGACCTGCTGGACAAGTACTGCGTGGAGTACGGCGTGGGGATCATTGGGTTCTTCAAGGCCAACGAGAACAGCCTGCTGAGCGCGCAGCTCAAGGGCTTCCCCCTGTTCCTGCACTCCAACCTGGGCCTGCGGGACTATCATATCAACCCCAGCGCCCCGCTGCTCTACGTGACCCAGGCGAACGAGGTGGAGCAGGGCCCGTTGCCTGGGGACGACTGGACCGTGTTCCAGTCCAACCACACCACCTACGAGCCGGTGTTGCTGGCCAGCACGAAATCCGCCGAGTCCATCCCGCACCTGACCACCCACAGAGCACTGCACGCCACGGTGGTGCAGGACCTCGGCCTGCACGACGGCATCCAGCGGGTCCTTTTCGGCAACAACCTCAGCTTCTGGCTGCACAAGCTCATCTTTGTTGACGCGATTGCATACCTGACCGGCAAGCGCCTCTGCCTGTCCCTGGACCGCTACATCCTTGTGGACGTCGACGACATCTTTGTGGGCAAAGAAGGCACACGCATGAAGGTGTCTGACGTGGAGGTAATGTGGGGCGGGGCAGGTTGGGGGCTTGTGAGGAAGCGTCCGGCCCTGGGGGCAGCCTGCTGCTGGGGATCGAAGCACTGCTGACCCCCTTCACTTGCCGCCACGTGGAAGGGCAGCCCCAAGTCAGCCCTGCTCTGCCCTTCCGTTGGTCTGGGCATGGTCTCTCCTCTGCGCTCTGGAAGCACCATGAGAAGCCAAGCACAAAGGCCCTTCTTTTTAAAAGGTCTGTGCTTGCCCCCGATGACCGGCAGCTGTGTGACGAGAGCAAGGGTCCTGGCATCCCACTGTGCTGCATTTCCATGCCAGTGGCAAGCTGTGCTCGGGAGGGATGCCAGGATGGCAAGATGTGGGTCCGCAGCCAGGGCAAACGGGGTGGGGGGGCATCTGCACGGCCGCTGCTTCTGGTGCCCACAGTGAGTTCCCGGCAGCCCCGTGCGCTGGCACGGAGGCCAGTCTCGCTTGCCCACGTTCACAGCCCAGCACTGAGCCACTGCACCCCGTGGGACATCTCAGCACCACTCCAGTTCCACCGCAGCAGAGCTGCTGGGGCCGCACTCCGCAGTATTTGCAGGGAGCTGTGCGGGATCGGGCTGCACGTGGCTCTTCCCTTCTCAGCACGATGGTGAATGGGGCAGAGGGCGCTCTGGGGCTCGTCCGTCATGGCCCGAGGGCTGATGCCTGTGAGACTGGACCCCATGGGCAAGCCCCCTGCAGTGCGGCTACTGTCGGATTTGCTGCCCCCCGTCGGGGGAGAGGCAGCCGCTGCAGCCAGACACCATGTGGGGCAGGCTCAGGCTGGCTTGCGGGCACGAAGTGCAGAGAGGAGACTTGGTCTGATTGGCTTCCATTGAGCACTTCACTGGCCTGCACTGGCCCTCAGGGTCTGAGGCTGGAGTGCCTCCTCACGGGTGCCTCCCCCACCCAGAGACCATCTCCACCTGCCCCGGCCACCACTCTGATGGCCAGGTGATGCTACAGGGTGGCCCTCCTGGCCGTGGAGGCTCAGGGCAGGGATCCCTGTCCCCAAATTCTTGGCATATCGCAGAGAATTTGGGGAAGGGTGGGGTCAGCAGTGCTTCACTTCAGGTGCTGGGGTGGGAGAAGACAGGAGAGGGCCCTGTGCCAAACGGGAAGACCCCTCCTTCCCACAGAGTCCTCTGGCAAGCCCCGCGAACTGGGCGGACAGTCTTGGAGAAGGAATGGCAGTGTCCCAGTCGTGCCTCCGCTTTCCTCTTTCCCAGACAGCCACACCTTTCCCAAGCTCTCTACACGCTCAGAGGGATATGGGAGCAACCATGAGCAGCGGCTGGCCCTAAGCCCCGTTTGTGGGTCCCTGCCACGTGAGATGAACCTGCTGTGTCAAGCAGCCCCACGAGGGATGCAGCAGGAGAAGCAGAAATCTGCAGCCGCGCATCCCTTTTTAAGGCTGTTCGAGGCCGGCCTAGGGCCCTGGCTGCACTCCTGGCCTTCAGCATCCCAGCTGTAATCCGGTGCTTATAAGTAGAACCCGAACCAAAATCGCCAGGGCAGTCCTCCTCGAAGCCAGGCAAGCGGTTAAAATTGTTTTTGCCAGGAAATTGTAGCAGGCAGCCGTTGTTCATAGGTTCCTTTATTTGACGCAACATTTGCACGGCTTCCTTCCTGCAAGCCAGCTCATCGGGACTTCCAAGGCCAGAACCAGAGCTTCACATTGTGGACTATTATTTTCATGAGCAGAAAAGACAGGCGTCTCCTGTAGCCAAAGCAGAAGCAAACGCTAACCAGTTCATTCTAAAATAGGTTTTGCCTGGTGAGTGAAATGAGCAATAATCTGGGATTCATGAAGTGGAATTTCTGGCAAAGCAGGTAGCTCTCAGATTCACCCTTTCCAAAAGGCTCTTTGTCTGCTGGACTCTGGAGACTAATCAGTTTTCCTAGTTTTAGCACAAGAGATAATTTCATGGGCTGCTTGTTGACTTCCCAGAGGAAAAAGGGAAGGAGAATTTCTCAGGGGAAACACACCAGCTGGTGTGTTTTCCTGATGTTTAACCTGGAAGAGGTTAGAGCCCAACACCAAGCCCATCTGGGTGCCGGCAATCCTGCTTGCGATGGTTGGAGGAAAATGGTGCAGGAAAGGGCACCTCTTGCTAGTGTTGTGTGTTGGGCTGCAACTTGGCTCATTTTGCAAACTATGTAAATGTATCTAACATGCATTCATAATTTGCTTATACCAAGTGATTTTATACAATGTTGGGATCTGTTATTAAGGAGTTGGGAAAGAAGCTTGTGGGGTTCATAGAAAGCTGCAAGCCAGCAGGTAATGCTCAGGTGTACCATACCTGCACAGGTAAATACACAGGTAAAAAAGCACTACCTTTGCCAGGAAAAAACCCAGAAAGGCAAGTAGCATGCATTCCGTGCCAGACAAGCCATCTCTGAGATGGCCTGCACTACCACACGCTGTGCTGGGAGGGTGGCCAGTGTGCCGCAGCGACTTGCCCCCGCTCGACCCTGGGTGTGTATGTGGTTGCACCGCTTGGGGTTCTCCTCATATGAGCGAGACCCCGCAGGGTCGTCCACCCGCCTCCGGTCCCCCGCCCAGCCCTGGCGTCTGCCCAGTTTGGTGCGCCTTGAGAGGATGCAGAAGTGGGAGAGGAAGTGAGTGTGGCTCTTGCCCTGGAGAGACGCCGGTCAGGGCAGGCCTGTCTTTGCCTGCATGCATCGCATCCCCAGAGACACGTGTGCCGGGGAAGAGGAAGGGCTGTCGGGACACTGGCCGGGCAGCAGCAACTCTGAGATGCATCACTCGCGCGCCCAGCTTCCTGGCACCACCTTCCCACCATGGCTTCTCTTGCTTTCCAACTAGCAATCGTCCCCTCCCCTCCCATCTCCCCTGAAAGAGTTTGTGGGGAGGCTTCCAGCCTTCCTGGGTTTCTCCTTCGACCTCTTGCTCAGCTTCTCTTCAGTGGCCATACTCGCATTGGCCTCAATAGCTCTAACGTACAGGAACGTCCACCCGGTGAAGGACTGTGGCGGAAGAATGGAGTGGAGGGTGCCTGCCCCACTGGTGCCACCCCATCAGGCTCAGGGGCCCAGGCACGCCCCAAGGCAGCAGCCCCTCTGCTCCTCCCCCTCTTCCCTGATTTTTGTAAGGGCTCTGGAGGACCCCTGTCCAGTCCATCTCTTTTTTTCAAATATCTCTCCTCTTTCAGACCTGCACGCCTGTCGCATGGACAATTAGGCTACAAAACTGACAGGGAAGCAAATGAAACTTAAAGGTCTGCTTCCTTTCGTGTTCGTGCTCGCTCTCTCTCTCTCTCTCTCTCTCTCTCCCCCCCCCTCTGTGTGAGAGAGAGAGAGAGAACGAGTGAGAGAACAAGAGTGAGTGAGAGTGATGCATGCTCTTGGTTTCAATAGCTGTGTTCCTTTGCATGTGCCCCAGCTGTGAGAAACATGCCTAGTGCAGGTGCCAGGACTTCACTCCTTCCGGGGAGTGCAGGGGCAGCAGAGGGGGCCCTCCTGGGCTGTCCTGGCCGTGGCCAGGCAGTCCTCCTTCAGCCGCACTCCAGAGGCCTTTGGCCGCCCGTCCTTCCTTGCTATGGAAGCCAGGAGTGTTGTATTCCTCGTGCTGGCACATGGCTTGTACATATGCTGAGCCAAATAAAGCAGCCGGGTGTGCTGCTGTGCCTGGGGAGACATACGGTATTTGGCCCATTCATGTAGTTCGAAGAGTCCAAACAGAAAAGATGCAGCATGAGCTTTTAGTCTGGAATTGGTGGCGTTCACCAATCCGAGCCATCAAGTTATTTCCAGCTTAGGGTGACCCTCTGGATCAGCATACCCACTCCAGGGCCGATGTACTCGGCTCCATGGCTTCCTTTCCAAAGTCTGTCCTCTTCTGCCATCAACTTTCCCCAGCATGACTGTCTTCTCCAGGGAGTTTTGCCTTCTCATGCAGTACTTTTCACTTTGTGTAACCCCAGCTTTACATTTCGAAAGTATTGCCTTCTAGCCTTTAAAATAGTGTGTTAACCCTTTCTTTCAACAGTTCAGCTTTTTACTACAATTTCTTTGTCACAATATTTGACAATGTGGATGAACCTTCTTTAGAAGTGTGGAACGATAATTTTCATGCTGCAAACAGGGATTCTGCCCATTTTCAGTAAACATTGATACGCAGTGGGCTGCTCATGTTCCCGGCCCCCACGTTCAGGCAGTGCGTGCTGCCCTGCCAGCAGTCACCACGGGCAACTTCACCATTGCCGTGTGTGTTTTCAGCACGATTCCAGATCAAAACGGTGGGCTCTAAGCGCCTCCGTGTAGAAATCAAAGCTGAGGGAACCTGACAGCCTCTCTCTCCCCCCCACGGACAGGCGCTCTTGAACACGCAGAACAAGCTGAGGACGCTGGTCCCCAATTTCACGTTCAGCCTGGGATTCTCTGGCAAGTTCTACCACACAGGTAAGTTCCCTTTGCTCTCCGCTCCTGCGCGATCGGCCACATCCGGCCAAACTAGATGGACTCCATTCACACAGGTAGCAAGTGCAGCAGTTGCTTTTTAATGGGAATCATAGGGATACCCTGCTGGTGCGAGGGATAAGAAGCGATTCACTTTGCTTCCTGCCACATTCCTTTCTTCTCCAATGGCTGAGGCCCTCTGGGACTCCTCACCTCTGCTGTGGAGGAGTATTACTCAGGTGGTCCGGCCCAGGAAGTGGATGGCTCCTGATGGCTCTTGGGCAGTCCCTGGGTGTTCGCGGGGCAGGGAGAGCCACCCACCCTGGAGTAGGACAGTGTGGGGGGCAGGGGGACCTCCGTGCCTAGCGGGGCCCCAGGTGTCTTCACAGACCGAGGGTGCCTCCCTCCTCACTTCCGTCTTTCTCTTTTGCTTCCCGTGTTCCTCCCAGGTACAGACGAGGAGGATGAGGGTGACGACATGCTTCTGAAGCACAGGAAGGAGTTCTGGTGGTTCCCCCACATGTGGAGTCACATGCAGCCGCATCTCTTCCACAACGTGACTGTGCTGGCTGAGCAGATGAAACTCAACAAGCAGTTTGCTTTGGTAAGGAGCAACTCACTGAGAATGTGCTGGGGGAGGGGCTGGATGCTTGGCCCATGAGACATGGGGGGGCCTGGAGAGGCTGCTCACCACCTTGCGCCTCCCGTGCACGGACCCCGGAGGGCCTTGCCCCTTCCACAAACTGCCAGCCATTTGCAAATCTAGCCCGAAGGCACCCTCCTTCAAACTGATTGGGCCTTCCTGCCACCACTCCCCTTCACTCCCGCCCCTTCACTCCGTGTGCTTGGATTCTGCCCCGCCCCACGACCAAGTGGCCAGATTCATTCGGCAGGGTTCTCGCCAGAAGGAGATGCAAAACTCTGTGATTTGCTCATAGGAACACGGGATTCCCACAGACTTGGGCTACGCAGTGGCTCCCCACCACTCAGGTGTCTACCCTGTCCACACCCAGCTCTATGAAGCATGGAAGGCGGTCTGGGGCATTCAGGTGACCAGCACGGAGGAGTATCCCCACCTTCGGCCTGCCCGGTATCGCCGAGGGTTCATCCATAATGGGATCATGGTGAGATGAGACAGCCCTGTTCTCTGCGTGACCCCCACGAGTCCTCCCCCCCCCATGTGCCGAGCATTTGCTCGTCTTTCCTGACACCCTTAAAAGACGCCTGCTTGGCAGAAAGACAGCCCCCCGTAGCCGTCATTCAGACCAGTTTGTGGGGTTTGAAAGGGGAAGCTTTCCAATTAAGTGAGCATGAAATCTGGTTTTGTTGCAGCAGGGTTGGGGGTGGCGTGGCGAGCGGCCCCCTCTCGGGCTTCATCCTGCCTGCTGAGACATCCACGCGTCGTGTGCAGCGGCCCCCCTCCCCTCCCCAGGCTTGCGCACTTGTTCAGTTGCCTCGTCCGAAATGCCTCATGCTAGAGAAGTAGTCCAACTACATAAATTAACAGGCTGGACAGGGAGAGGTTCTGCACGCTCCTGCCGCATGGGAGCCCAGCTGGGTTCTCTGCCGAGGGAGGCAACTGCCCGAGCGGAGGAGGGCTGGGCAGCGGCATGCCAGCGCGTCCCGAGCGGGGCTTTGGGGAGTGGTGTTTCAGGGCACTTCCAGGGCGCATCGTGTACCTGGATGCTGTGTTGTTTTAGATGCAGCCATGTGTTTATGCTGTGGCCCTACGAATGCGTGCACCTGCACGGGCCTGAAAAACCTGAGAACGTCTGTTGTTCTGTGCCATCAAGTCTCCAACTGAGGAGCAGCCCGTGAACGCCCTGCCTGGGCCTCCCCCGCCAGCTCTCCCAAAGCCCCTCACGGAGCCCACCCATCCTGTGCCTGCAGGGCCTTCCCTTCTCCCCCATCCTCGTCATTCCCTGGCCGCAGACCCCTCCGGTCCCCGTGGCACTGGGCGCCCCTTGCAGGGCGGCCCCCGCCCTGCTTCCCCTCCTGCTGCTCCCCACCGGGGAGGCCTCGCCATGGGGCCCGCAGCCACCTGCAGCCTCGCCTCTTCCTCTGGCTCCCCCAGGTGTTGCCCCGGCAGACCTGCGGACTCTTCACTCACACCATCTTCTACAACGAGTACCCTGGCGGCTCCAAGGAGCTCGATAAGAGCATTCGTGGCGGCGAGCTGTTCCTGACAGTGCTTCTCAACCCGGTGAGTGCCGCTGCGCTGCTCCGCGCCCCCGCCGGCACCCCCCCGCACACTTCCCGAGGGCAGCTGGGCCAAGCCCTCGGGTGGCCCCAGCCTCCCTGCCCTTGAGGAGCTGCCTGATCTCCGCCAGCAAAGACGCGCGGCCGGGAGGCCCCACTGTGGGACCTTTGCTTGCCTCCATCGGAGCCTCCTGGCAGGAAACTGCGTGGAAGGTGTCCTGCTCCAGCTGGGCTGCGCCTAAACATCGGGGCTTTCCTGAGTTCCGGTGTATCCTCTGGGGCTTCTGCCGCTGGTTTTGCGCTGCAGCTCTTCATTGTCCAGGCAGACTTGAGAGAGAGAAGGCAGTGGGGGGCCAGGAAGGCAGCTGAAGGCGGCTCAGGCTCATTGCCCCCCAGAGCAACTGCTGTTTGCAGCAGGCCTCTTCCTCTTGCAGCTCCACTTTTTACCCACCTAAGCCGCCGCTGCGTCTCCCTCTGGATCGGTGCCTCAGGTTTAGCTCACACTGGAGCAAAGGAGCAAACCCCCAGAAAAAGCAGAGCACATAGAAAGGCTGGGCTGTCGCAGGCCTGGGCAAAAGCAGTACGGGGGACAGTTGGGGGTGCGTGGCAAGCGCCACGCTCGGTGGCCCCTCTGCGTCCAACAGCTCTCCTCTCCCGCCCTGGACTCCGTTGGAGTGCTGTGCAACGGGAACGGCGGCAGTCCTGAGCAAGCGCCAGCGAACTGCACCGCGGGCCACCTCGGCTGCGCAGTCGGTTAGGCCGGAGCCAAGGCCGGTGGCTGCAGCTGCGTGGACTGTGCGAGGCCTTCCCCTTGGCCGGCTCGTCCTTCAGGCCCTCCAGGCCTCCTGGCAGCCCGTGTCAGATGCCGGACTGCAGGCCAGCGAGCGCCTCTGGACGTGGCCACTGGGGAGCTCAGCAGCACACGCCCAGGCCCTGCAGAAGGATCCTCCGTCATCTGAGGAAGGAGATGCACGGGATCTCAGAGGAGTGCAAGAGCCCCGATGTCAGGGCTGTCGCTTCCAAGTTCTTTCCGGCCGGCTGCAGGGACTGTGGCGCAAGTTGGGGATTCCTCCTGAAACGCTTAATGCATGTGGGTGGAATGCAGCACAGTCCTTTCGGGGATTTGTCTGTTCGCAATTGTTTTCGATAGAAAGGCAGAAATAACTACAACGCACAGTAAATGGCAGGGCAGGAAAGACGGGCACATTTCCCGAGAATACATCCAAGAAGCAGGACCACGTCAGCTTTGGAGCCGGGGTTCTGGAGAGAAGGGTCCTCCCAGTTTCCTGCCCCAGGCAGGCTGGCGTGTCATCGGCGGCCTCGCTGAGTGGCACTGCCCCATGGGCACTAGCCGCTCCCTCTCCTTCCTTGTCCAGATCAGCATCTTCATGACGCACTTGTCTAACTACGGGAACGACCGGCTGGGGCTCTACACATTCGAAAGCCTGGTCAAGTTCGTGCAGTGCTGGACCAACCTCCGCCTCCAGACGCTGCCGCCCATCCAGCTGGCCAAGAAGTACTTTGAAATATTCTCCCAGGAGAAGAACCCTCTGTGGCAGGTGAGAAGGCAAGTTTCGAGCTCCCCGTGGCAGGTCCAGGGCGGTCCCGCTGGCCAGCCCACAGTGCCACAGAAGCAGGAGACTGGGCAGAGGGAGCCCGGCTCCACAGGTGCAGAAGGGAGGCCGGCCCGCATCCCCGCAGCTGCGTCCGAGATTCGCGGGTCAGGAGCATGCGGAGGCCTGGCCCGAGGCGGCAGGGCAGTCCCGAAGTTGCCTGTAGCGGGAGGCTGGGAGCAGCGGCTCCTTTGCACAGAATCCAGCCTTTCTGAGAATTTCAGGGTACAGCAGAACAGGGGTCCTCAAACTCTTTAACCAGGGGCCAGTTGAAAGCTGCCGGTGCCGGGCGTGGGCCAGAAAGGTGGTGCCAGCGGTGTGCGCGGAGGCAGCGTGTGTGGGCGTGCGCACTGAGGCACGCATGCGGCGAGGGCAGGCGAGGCGGGCGCACGAGGCAGCGGCTTGCTCGCTTGGAGAGCGCTTTCTCCGGGTGAGCAAACCACTGCCTCCCTGCGCGCGGGGCGAGGTGGGCAGCGGCGGGTGCAACGCGGGGCAGGTCCAAATGGGCATGGCAGGCTGGATCCAGCCCCCGGGCCGTAGTTTGAGGACCCATGCAGTAGAGCACATGAACAGCCGTGCTGGATCATGCCCTGCACGGCTTGCCGGATGAGCTGCCCACGGGATCCCTCGGGTGGGCGGGGTGCAAGACCTCCCCTGCCCTTCGCAACTGGCGTGTGCCCGTGGCCAGCAGGGCTAGTAGCCACGGAGAGCCGCCTCCCTCGGGAGTCCCTCCGGTCCCTTTTTAGAGCATCGCCATTTCCCACAATGGCAGACTCACAGTGTGTAGGGCTTCCTCTGCCTCCCCCAGTCAGTTTCCTGGGTGGAGCCTGGGCCCGAGCGTTACGGGAGAGGAAGAAAAGGGCCTCCCGCTCTGCTTGCCCCTCCCCACGCACTCTCTCAAGCGCCTCTGCCGCTCTGCCCCCCCCCCCCCCTTTTCGGCCTTTTCGGTGCTGAACAGTCCTGGTTGCTCTGCTCAGTCTCCCGGTCTTTTTGTTGCCCCCCACTCCGCCCTGCACTGCTTGCAGCCGGACACCATCCTTCCTCAGGTAAGGCCACCCGCACCAGACACAGTCTTGCCCGCGTGGTCACATCGCAGATTGTGCGAGGGAAGCAGGATTTCTCTTCCGTCCCGAGGGTGGAGCTGGCCTGCTTCTCCGCAGCTGAGCTGGGCCAGCATTCTGTCCGGCTCTCCCCCACAGCCCAGAAGCCCCTTCCTGCCAGCCACCGCCTGCTCAGCACATTGCCAGTACTGCCTGCCCGCGCTCCGTGGTGCTGGGCTCAAGCATGCGGGGCAGCTGGTCTCCGGGGGCCTCTCAGCATGGGGCACGGTGTCCCCGGCTGTTGAGGCAGACCTGCTCCGGGTTAACTCTGCCAGGACCCAGCCACTGCTCTGCCTCGTTTGTTTACACGCTGAGCTTGTACTATGTGTGCTTTTAATGACAGTTTAGAAAAATGAAATACCGTTGCCCATTCTGACATACTTACCACTTCTACCAATAAAAAGCAAGATTTTTTTTATTAAAAAGGAAGTAGCTGAAGTTAAACGGCCCATCCCAAGGACCCTGCACGGCCCACCACCATCAGCAGCAGCATGGGCAGTCTAGAAAAATGCTTTCTTCACACTCCATGGCCGGTGACACGGACGCCCTTCTGAGTTCCAGTCTGATGCGTGTGATGTAACGCGTTCCCCGCAGTCTAACGGTTGACTTATTGTCTAATACAGAACCCTTGTGATGACAAGCGGCATAAGGACATCTGGTCCAAAGAGAAGACTTGTGACCGACTGCCCAAGTTCCTCATTGTTGGTCCGCAAAAAACTGGTAATGCTTCACACTCACTACCAATACCTGTCACACACAGTTATAGATTTCAATGCATAATATTGGAAGGTGGAGTTCCATCCCGGGCTCCTGCCCTTGCTTTGTTAGCATTCCTTTAGGTTGGGAAGGATCTGATCTCGATCTTTCTGAGAAAAGGCAGTTGGTCTGGGGAGGCGATTCTCTGTTGTTAACCACCAGAAACAGGTGCACATGATTTTGAATTTCCCTGGGAAATCTGTTCCATCTAATAATGATTTCTAAGCCCTCCAGGCAGAGATAAAATGTGCAACAGAAACCGTTGTGCTTGCAAAAGAAAATGCATGAAAGGTGCAATGGTGACCTTAAAGGCTCATTTGCTGCTGTTCTGTGCCATCTGTTGTTTCCAACTGCAGGAGACTCTGCAGTTGAAGGCCCTCCAAAATGGCCTGCTCGTTTCGCTGCTCTAAATTCGAGGCCTTTAGGGAGAAAATCCACCTCCTACTTGACCTTCCTTTTCTTCTCCTGCCTTTGACTTTCCCTGGCAGGACCAGCTTCTCCAGTGAGTCAGTCTTGTCTTCTTATGATCCGCCCAAACCATGACAGCCCCAGTTGTATCACTGTTGCTTCCAGGGAACTCTCAGATATGCTCCAGGACCAGAGCGCCCGTCTTTCTGCCAGTCCGGGTCCTCGCAAAGCTCTGCTCCAGCTCCGTGTTTTGAATCCATCAGCTTCCTTCCTGCCAGTTTTCTTCACTGTCCAGCTTTCACACCCATCCGTGAAAGGAATACAGTCGCTTGGATAAGCTTGGCCTTGGCCTCCACTTCATGATCTTTTCTAGTTCTTTCATTGCTGTCTTTCCAAGGCTCAGTCTTCTTTAAATTTCTGGGCTGCATTCTTCCTTTGAACTGATGACTGAGCCAAGGTATGTAAAATCTTTCTCCATTTCAGTTTCTCCACTGTTGACAGTGAAGTTCTGGAATTCTTTGGTAGTTGTGATGTTTGTTTTCTTGCTCTTCAGCTGCAGCCCTGCTTTTGCACTTTCTTCTTTCACTTGCATCAGGAATCATTTCCAGTCACTGCTGCTTTCTGCCAGCAAGATGGTATCGTCTGCACATCTTGAATTACTGGCATGTCTTTCGCCCATGTTTGCTCCTTACTCTGATCCTAATCCAGCTTTCCTGTTGTGTGTACAGATTGAATAGATGGGGAGCAAAATACACCTTTGCCTGGCCCTTTTGCCTCTGGGGGACGATTCTGTTTCTCCCTCTTCTGTCTTAACAGTCCACAGTTCTTCTGTTGCATAGTCAGTCAGCAGTGCAAATCTTTTTTAAATGTGGATTTTAAAACCCTTTGTAATGTTATTTAAGGTAGGTTATATTTTGGCACTGTGCTTCTGTTAGTGGTCATTTTCAGCTGTGCTCTCACTTTTGACAGTTCAGGGTCAGCACTGCAATCTACTCTCAGTCTAATCTTGTTCTGGCAGTGAGAATATGGCTTCTCCCTCTCCCACTTCCAATCTCTTTGATTGCTGCACTGGTCGTAAGAACATGAGAAAGGCCGTGCTAGGTCAGAGCAAAGGTCCCTCTGCTCCCGCTCTCCATAGGCATGGCGGCAAACCCACTGCCCGCAGGATCCGTCAAGCAGGGCGGGCGCAAGGCCTCCTCCTGCCCAAGCCCCTCAGCAGCTGGTGCAGGCAGGCAGGCCGCCTCCGGTCACAGAGGAAGCATCCGGCCAGAACGGCGAGCAGCAGCAGGGCCGCCTGCCCCATCATGACGTTCAAGTGTACAGTTGGCCAAGTGGGTGCTTGAAGCACGCATTTGCAGTTAACAGACTGCTAACTCTGCCGAATTCTGGGTGTCATTCACCTGCTTTGCTGCTTACCCCTAGGCCAAATTCTTCTACAACATTTAATTCTGTCTTGTCTCCTGCTTTTGCATTCCAGTCACCTCGGATTATCAGCATGTTTTGTCTCGGCGTGTTAGCTCTTCCTTCCTGGACACCTGCATAAAATTGTTCAATTTGTTGTAAGCCGTCCGGAGATGCCGAGGCAAGAGGGGACGGCACATACAAGTTTTAAATAAATAAATTTCTTCTTCTTTAGTATCTGCTCTTGGATTGTAGGCTTGAATAATGGTTAGTTTGACAGGTGTTTCACATGTTCTGTTCAATACAGTTTGGTCAGAGTCTATGTTGTAACCCCTTCCTGCCTGTGCTGCATCTTGCCTCAGTATTAGAGCCGCTCCGTTTCTTCTGAGTTTGGCATTTCCATTCAGGCATTTTGTGCTTGCCTGAATGACAGTGTCCCAGTCCAGTCCAGTCCGATCCCATTCGTTTGCTCACACTGCCCTGCAGTGCTGGCTGTTCCACCTCTTGCCTCGCTGGCTTCCAGCTTGCCTTGGCTCATGCTTGGAGTGCCGCACGCTCCAGCTGCCGGTGCTGTGCAGCGTCAGGCTTCCCTTGCACCCGGGGCCATGCCAGCACCTAGACCTGAGGCTCCGATTGGCCTGCGTCACTAACGCCGCCATTTGTCCTTTGCTTTCCCAGTCGTTCGTTGGACGCTTTCCACCTTGGGCTCCATCTTCCATCACTGTCTCTTGTTTCATTCTGGATTGTTCCATCATAAGCTTTTAAAGATAAGGAGATGCAAAAGTGGTCGGCTGTTGCCTTCTTTCTGTGCAGTGTGCGTGAAAGATGCTCTGTCAGTGTTGCCTGCAGCTACTGCTGCCGCCCAGTTTCTCCGCCCCGTCCCCGTTGGAGAGACCCCCCTCTCTTCTGCTCACGGGGTGGCTCCTCCTGGAGAGGAGGGCTGCCTCCGCTTTGATCCTTCGCCTGGTGAGAGCTTGGCCTCCGGGCGGCGCTCCCCAGCCCCCCCACCGCGTCCAGGCCTGCATCCATTGGAAAAGGCCCGGCTACGCTCCGGTTCCAAACGATGCTCCTGCTGAGCCGTGCATCCGAGTGGTGCCCACGTCTCCTCCCCTTGTTTCCACTGCGACGTGATTCTGCCAGAAGCCTTCTGCTGGCTGAGCTGCTCCCCTTCGCTGGTCTCCCCGGTGGGGCGCGCCAGGGTGACGGACACAGGGGCGGACTTTGGCCCCCTCTGGGTTCAGCAGATGAAAAGGAGGCAACCCTGGCCCAGGCCCGACACAGGTGGTTCTCTGTGCTCTGAAATGGCCCGGTTGCTCCAACCCTCCTTTACAACTGCCTGGCGACAGTGACACACACGTTGGTGACTTCCCAACTTGACTTCTGTAACGTGCTCTACGTGGGGCTGCCCTTGAAGATGGTCCGGATACTTCAATTGGTTCAAAATAGAGCTGCTAGGCTGCTGACGGGGACTGGGCGTTATGTTCACATGACTCCAGTTCTCCATCAGGCTTCACTGGCTTCCCATTGAAGTCTGGGCCCAATTCAAGCTGTAGGTTATGACCTATAAAGCCCTTAACGGCTTGGGTCCCGGTTACCTGAAGGAGTGCTTACGTCCATATATGCCCGCCCGCCCCTTGAGATCAGCGGGAGAGGCCCTTCTCCGGGAACCCTCCGTGAAGGAAATTAGGAGGGTGAGTACTCGGAGGAGGGCTTTCTCTGCCGTGGCGCCCAATCTATGGAATGCGCTCCCCAGAGAGGTCCGCCTGGCGCCGTCGTTATTTGTTTTTCGGCACCAGGCAAAGACCTTTTTATTCAAACGTTATTTTAACTGTTAATATTTATTTTATTCTTTGGCCAGGGCGACTTAAATTTTACTGTTATACTGCTAAATTATATTGTTTTATATTATGTTATTTATTTATGATTGTGAGCCGCCCCGAAGCTTCAGCGAATGGGGCGGCATAGAGGTCCTCTAAAGAAATAAATAAATGACCCCACTGCTTTCACTCTGCTCTGGCAGGCACCACGGCCATGCACTTCTTCCTGTCCATGCACCCCGCGGTTACCAGCAATTTCCTGAGCCCTTCCACCTATGAGGAGATCCAGTTCTTTAATGGCCCCAATTACCACAAAGGAATCGACTGGTGAGGCTCGTGTTCTGCCCGCGTGCTTGGGGCTGAGGCACTGTGCGGGGGGGGGGCACTTCTTTTGAGGGCCACCCTGGCCTCCGGCCCTGCAGCAGAGCAGGTGCTGGGGCTCCGCTGTCCAGCCAAAGCATCGCCGTGCACGCCATCTCGCTTTTCCGCACCTGACAGGTACATGGAGTTCTTCCCCATCCCCTCCAACGCCAGCACAGACTTCATGTTTGAGAAGAGTGCCAACTACTTCGACGCGGAGGCGGTCCCCAGGCGAACCGCAGCCCTCCTTCCACGGGCCAAGATCATCGCCATCCTGACGAACCCGGCGGACCGAGCCCACTCCTGGTATCAGGTAGCCCTTGCTGCGTCGGTGGCACCTTGCTGGGCGCTCGGCCGGCGGAATGGCGGGGGGTGCGGGCTGGCCCAGCCCACTGCTGGGCAAGCGCGGAAGAGCGGGCGCCTGACCCGCCCTTCCCCTCTGCCCCCGGCCTGCCTGCAGCACCAGCGTGCCCACAGTGACCCCGTGGCGCTCAACTACACCTTCCACCAGATCATCTCTGCCGGGCCCGGAGCGCCCCCAGAGCTGCACGACCTGCAGAGCCGTTGCCTGAAGCCCGGCCGCTACGCCGTCCACCTGGAGAGGTGGCTGATGTACTTCCCCCCCGGGCAGGTGCTGTGGATCGTTTGTGGTGGGGGAGGCAGGAGAGGCGGGCTGCCGTCGAGCTGCTCTCTCCAAGCGAGGGCCTGGGCTGCTCGTCGGCTGTGTCAAGCGGCTCTCGCTTTCCTCGCAGGTTCTGGTTGTGGATGGGCAGGAACTCCGGGACAGCCCCGTTTCCATCATGGAGAACATTCAGAAGTTCCTGGGCATCACGCCACTGTTCAATTATACGCAAGCGCTCAAGTAAGCGGTGCCTGTGTGCCGGGGGGTTCCCTCATTTAGGGCTGGTTCAGGTGGAAGGGGCCTGACCCCAGACATCGTAGTTCGCTGGAGCGGAAACCAGCGCGGCCTGCCCTGCTTGCCTCTGCGCAGGAAAGAGCTTGCCGCTCGCTGAAACACCGTCCCCAGCAAAGCCCCCAGCCAAGCTGGGCCCGTGAGGAGAAGAGGGAAGGCCAGCCGATCCCACCCCGCAGGGCCTGCTGAGGCAGCGTGTGCTGCGGGGACACGTTCTCAAGACTCTCCCCAACATGATTCATAGGGAGCCAACGTCCAAGTCTGTGTTCAGCCAGGGAGGCACTTCTGAGAACTTTATATCATTTTGAAATGCAAGTGCCTGTAAGACAGGCTGCACCACCATGAAACCCAAAAGTTAAACGGCAGGACCAAACCCTAGCAGAGTAATATACGTCGTTTACCCAAGCTTCAAGCACTTTCCCCAGAAAGATGACATGTATTTATTTTTTCTGGAAAGGGGGCAAAATAGCAGCTCAAAGGCCCGCCTGCATGCCCTGGCAGAACGGCAGAATTGTCCCGGGAAGCCATTGCACGATGCCTCCCGAGCCCACTTTGTGCTCTGTGCAACCAACACACTTTTTCAGGTTTGACGAAGCAAAGGGGTTTTGGTGCCAAGTGCTGGAAGGAGGGAAGACCAAGTGCCTGGGGAAAAGTAAAGGAAGAAAATACGAAGACATGGACCCCTCCGTGAGTAGCCGAGTGGGGATCCTCTTCGTGCCACGTGTGACAAAGCTCAGCATTACAATTAAGAGGGGAAAGAGCTGCTGCTCCTTCTGCTGAAACCGTCTGTCTCTTTGCACTGTTGCAGTCCCGCATGTTCCTGGCAGACTTCTACCGTGACTACAACATGGAGCTCTCCAAGCTGCTGAACAAGGTTGGCCAGCCGCTTCCCACGTGGCTCCGAGAGGAGCTGCAGAATTCCCACTGGAGCTGAGGCCCAGGACCACCAGCACCGCCAAACACGCTGACACGGGAGCCCTCGGAAAAAGACACCACTGCCCACCTCTCGGAGCCGGTGGAGGTGCACAGTGGGCTTGTGCTCGCACAGACCGTGCCCGTCTGAGTATCAGCAGGACTGCCCTCGTCCGAGGAGGCAGCACAGAGGTGGAGGCTGCGGGGACACTCCCCACGGATGTCCAGGTGCTCCAGAAGCAAGCACGCGAATGTCTTGACCGGGTGGCTGCTCCCGGCGGTCCTGGAGCAGCCTCGCCCTTGCTGGCGGTGGGCAGCGGAGTGCATTTCCCTGAGGGCAGCCTCAATTGCCTCGCTGGCCCCCTCGCGGCGCCGGGAGTGGGTGATGGAACACTGGACATTCCGGGCGCCCTCAGGGGAGCAGGCGAGTGACGGCGAGGGAGGCTGGGCTCCCTGTGCCCGTGGCGGAGAGGCCGTGCTGCCTACAGCCCATCGCCACAGGCCGAGCAGTGAGGTGCCGGAGCCTGCAGTCTGCGGCACGGGCGGCTCTGCGCAGGCCCCTCGTTCCTCCCAGCGTGGCCGCAAAGGACGTCAGCTGCGCCCCCGGCTTGCCTCCAGGCCGCACTGAGGATCTGGCCCTCCTCCTCCCTTGCTGCGACCACGACTTGCTTGAGTGGAAGGCGGCCAAAAGCCTGCCTGTCCCTCCAGCACGCCTTCCAGAGAGGCCCAGCAGCCACCCCAGAGAGACGCCAGCCCTCTGGGGACGGGCAGCCGCTGGCTTTGCCGGGGAGGCTCCTTGGCCACCCCTCCCCTGGCCGGGGCGGCTCGGCAGCGAGGAGCATGGGCTCAGCCCCGCCTGGGGCGCACTGGGCCCGCGCAACTGTGCTTTGGAACGGTGAACTGCCATGTTTGTAAATACACAGTACGGACCAAGTCATGTCTCATGCCATGTGTCCCCCTGCGGAGGGAAGTGTTGTGTAGCCAAAAATGGAGCCAACGTACCTAAAGCCCTGTGGCCGAAGAGAGACACCAGTGCTCTGCTCCCCGCATTGGATCCATGTACAATGCCATTCACATTGAATGATGAGAATAAACCCCCCCGCTCTTGCAGCTGGGCATGCTGTCGAAATAAAGGCGTGGCCTGGCGTCTGGAGTCTGTTCATGCGCCGTCTCATTTCTCGCTCGTGGCCGTTCTTAGTTCTGCTACCTCACTGCCTGCCCAAACAGCAGCACATCGTTGTGCATCTGTGCAAACAAGGCTGTGGCGTCCGCTCCGGCCTGTCGGGGGCTGGGCCAGAGATGCTCAAGCAGAGCAGCAGGAAACAGCCGTGGAAGAGGGTCAAGCGGCCGTCGGAGGGGGCATGGCTGCAGACGTGGGAAGGGGGCAAACTACTGCTGGAGAGGAGCCTAGGAAAAGCTGTGCCACAGCAGGCCCAAGTCCAGCTCTGCCAGCGCTCCGCACGCACGTGGGCAAGCCGGCTCCCTCCTGTGGTGAAGGAGGCAGCCCGTGGCCAGCAAGGCCAGCAGCCGCCAATGGCCCCCTCCCTCGTGAATCTCTCAAGCCCACTCTTCGCACCATCCAGCTTGGCGGCCCTCGCCAGGTCCTGGGGCAGAGAATTCCTGTGCTCTGCCCCAAACCTCCCCCCTGTCAGCTTCACGGATGTCCCAGGCCTGAGCATTGTGGGAGAGGAGAAAATGTCCCCCTCCACTTTCTCCGCACAGTCCTGGCCAGGACCCCCCGGGAGGGACAGAGTGCAGAGCCTCTTGCCGGGCCCTCGCACTGGGAGCGGAAAGCTGCCTCGGCATTTCCACAAGGTGAAACTTCTGCAAAGGGACGATGAGTTAATAAAGACTGAATGGGATCCAGGCTCCTCACAGAAAAGCAGGTTGCTTACCTGTAACTGATGTTCTTCGAGTGGCCATCTGTGCATTCACACATATGGGTTGCTGTGCCTGCACAGTGCCTAGGCCGGAAGATTAGAAAACCAATGGTTTTTGGCAGGAAAACGCCGCTCCCCTCCCCCTTCGTGGTATAAATAGAGCGGAGTGTCCACCATTTTACTCAGTCTTGAAGACCGCATGTTCGCCCTCTAGAGGTTAAGAATAAAAGTAATGAGAAAAACACAATTATATCCGAACGGTACCAATGTGAATTATAGTACGGTACCGAGAACAATATCTAGTCAGCGATATAACCCAACGGTACCGATGCAATTTATAGTACAGTACCAAGAAAAACGAGATCCACTCACCAACACCGAGTGGGGCCGGCAGGTGGGTTGTGTGAATACACAGATGGCCACTCGAACATCAGTTACAGGTAAGCAACCTGCTTTTCTTCATCGTGGCCTCTGTGCATCACACATATGGGTGATTCGCAAGCTTGCCACAGTCGGAGGAGGGAGGTGTTGTCAGCGAAGAACGGATGAGAGAACAGCTCTACCAAAAGAGCAGTCTTGTCTGGCACGTACATCAAGCCGATAGTGCTTGGCGAAAGTACATGGACCAGCCCAGATCGCAGCTCTGCAGATGTCTTGCACCGAAACCCCTGCGGCAAAAGCGGACGAGGTCGCTACTGCTCGTGTAGAGTGGCCACTTGGAAAGACAGATAAGTCTATTTTCGATAGCTGATAAGCCAGGACAATAGTCTGGACGATCCAATTAGAGAGTCTCTGAGATGATATCGGTGATCCCTTTTCACGCTTGGAGTATTTAACAAAAAGTCTATTAGTAGTACGAAAAGATTCAGTGCGGGATCTGTAAAAGGTCAAGCAACGGCGAACATCAAGTGTGTGTAGAGCACGTTCTGTCAGGGTCAACGGCGATGGAAAGAATGCTGGCAGAACGATATCCTGATTCAGGTGGAATGGTGTGGCCACCTTGGGTAAAAAGGGGAAATCCATCTGAAGGACGACTTTTTCCTTATGGAAGTTCAGAAATGGTGGGTCCATGCGGAGAGCACAAATTTTGCTAGCTCTCCGTGCTGATGTAGCTGCTACGAGAAAGGCAGTTTTCCATGACACCAGGCGTTAGCCCACAGTTGCTAAAGGCTCGAACGGTGGTTTGGTAAGCGCTTGGAGCACTGCGGAAAGACTCCACGTTGGCATGGCAGGGTGAATAGACGGATGTAAATTTTGTAGTCCCTTACTGAAACGCCAAACCAGCGGCTGAGGGAAGACTGATAATCCGTGGATAGTGCCACGATAATGGGATATAGCGGCAGCATAAACTTTGAAGGATGATGGTTTAAGTCCCTCATGATGCAAATGCAAGAGAAATTGTAAAATATTGGTGACTGAAGCCGTTCCAGGGGAAAAGGAATGGCACTCTGCAAAAGAGGAGAATCTTCTCCATTTAGCCGAATAGGAACAACGAGTGGACGGTCTCAATGCAGATTTGAGAATCGCCTGAATTTCTCTGTCCGTAGGCATCGGTACCGTGGCAGTTGCTGTCGAATCCTAAGTCGGGGCCGCATATACTGTCTGTTGAGTAAGGTCACCCCTAGGGTGAGGTGTCCCCGGTACCGACTCAGTGGCGTGAATCAGGTGATCCGCCATGCCGTCAGCTTCAGAGAGAGTATATCCGGATGACGGATTGCTCCTCCTTGTTGTGTTAACACATGAGGAAGAGTTGGTAGATGAAGGAATGTTCTTCTGGACAGCAGCAAAAGAGTGGCAAACCATGGTTGTCTCGGCCACCACGGAGTCACTAGTATTCCCATGGCATTGTCCTGGGCTATTTTCGCAACCACTCTTGTCAGGAGTGGGATCAGGGGAAACACATAAAAAGTCATGTTGCTCCAAGGGACCATAAGAGCGTCCCCCATCGATCCCAGCCCGACGCCCACTCTGGAGCAGTATAGGGTACACAGGCTGTTCTCTCGAGTGGTGAACAGGTCCATGTCCGGATAACCCCACAAGTGGAAGAGTTTCTCGCAAATTTGTTTGTCCAACTCCCATTTGTGGATTGTTGACATCTGTCTGCTTAATGTATCTGCTTCGACGTTGTCGGTTCCAGCCAGATGAACTGCCATAAGCACGATGTTCCTTGGTATGTACCAATCCCAAATGTCCATCGATAGGCGTGCTAAGGCTGGGGATTTTGTGCCCCCCTGCTTGTCGATGTAGAAAACTGCCGCTATGTTGTCTGATGCAATTTGGACAACTTGATGGCATAACACAGTCTCAAAAGCCTTAAGGGCATTGAAAATCGCCAGAAGTTCCAGAAAGTTGATGTTTCCTCGCCTCTCGTCAGTTCCAAGTACCTTGGACCTGAAGTCCCGAACATGCCGCACCCCATCCAAGGAGGGACGCGTCGGTGTACAGAGTTGTCGTTGGCCGAGGTGGTCGAAACGGGGCGCCGATCGACAGGTTGTCTGTGATGGTACACCACATTAAAGTGTGAAAGATTGCAGATGGAATCCGAATCGGCTTGGTGGCAGGATCTTGTTGCAGTTGAAAAGCAGCGCTGAAACACAGTTGTATGGGTCGCATACATAGTCTGGCATATGGGACAATGGCAATTGCAGCAGCCATATGCCCCAGTAGTCTGAATGGATAAGGCTGGGACCGTTCCGTGTAGCCGAATCTGATGAATATGGCTGCATAAGGCATTCTGACGTTCCGGTGGGAGGCTTTTTCCTGCATCGAATTGAGTCGTGCCCTGATGAAATGGATGACCTGCGTGGGAATAAGGGATGACTTGTCGCGGTTAATGCAGAGACCAAGAGCATTGAGTAGAGCGCAGGTCATTTGTATATCAGACAGGAGAGCTTGCTCAGATTGTGAGACGATCAGCCAGTTGTCTAAGTATGGATATATCTGTATTCCCCATGTCCTCAAGTGTGCGTATACCAGCACCATACACTTCGTAAAGACTCGAGGGGCTGTTGCCAAGCCAAAAGGTAGGATGTTAAACTCGAACAGGTCGGATCCGACAGTAAAATGTAGAAAGCGTCTGGGTGAAGGATGGATGGAAATATGAAAATAAGCATCCTTTAAATCCAGTGACACGAACCAATCCTCTCTTTTCAATAACGGAAGGATATTTTGCAAAGTGGTCATCCGGAACTTCCTTGGTTTAATGTACTTATTAAGAGTTCTTAAGTCCAGGATCGGACGAAGACCACCGTCCCTTTTCGGGACCGTAAAATATCTGGAATAGAATCCATGCAATCCTTCCAAGCAGGACAATTGTCGAATCGCTCCCTTGAGAAGTAGCTGGGAGACCTCATTGCGTAGCACCAATGAAGAAGGTGTGAAGCGGATCGGGCTCGAAGGAGGGATAACATTGAATTCTATCCTATATCCGAACTGGATGATAGATAACACCCACCTATCAGATGTAATGGACTCCCCATTTGGGAGTCCATT
>NW_025335317.1:235126-248014 GCF_004798865.1 Varanus komodoensis
GAATTCTATCCTATATCCGAACTGGATGATAGATAACACCCACCTATCAGATGTAATGGACTCCCAAATGGGGAGTCGGCCCTGGAGCCAGTTCCCAAAAGGGAGAAGGGAAGGTGGTGTTGGGAGAGAGAGGATGGTTCGCCCAAGCCATCAACGTGGGCGTTTATCGGTATCGAATCGCCAACGGCCTTGGGAAAAACGCTGTTGTGTTTGCTGTCTCCGATGCTGCCGTTGTTGATATTGCTGGCGAGGGTAGTTTTGCTGGCGCGGATAGTATGGTTGGTTCCGGTAGGAAGACCGAGGCCACTGCCACTTACGTTTTTGCGGGAGCTCCATACGGCGTGCAGTTAGGCGTGATTCGTGAATCGCCTTTAATTTGCAGTCGGTCTTCTGGTGGAATAGACCGGTACCATCAAATGGCATTTCCTCGATTCTGCGCTTCATCTCATTGGGGAAAATACAATTGTGCAGCCACGCATGCCAGCATAACGAGATGGCATTGACGAGGGCCCTTGAATCGGTGTCTACATGATGACGAGCGGTAGACAACTGTTGCACCGCCACCTGCATCGCCTCCTTAATGAAAACCCTGGCAAGGTCCGCTTGGTGCTCTGGAAGGGAGGAAGCAACGTTATCCAGCTTCTGCATGATAAAGTACTGGTAACGTGCCAGTGTCACTTCGTAGTTCGATATGCACACGCCGAGTCCAGAGGCCGCATAGATTCAGCACGCAAGCATATCGATTTTCCTCCCTTCCTTGTCCCGAGGAGCAGTATGTCCCCTGGACTCCCTGCCCTGGGAGGATTCAACCACAAGAGAGTTCGGTTTCGGGTGACGGAGCAGGAAGGGAATGTCATTGTCACAAACTCTATACATGGCCTCATATCTGCGGGAGATAGCTTGTGGTTGGGCCGGTTGGGCCCAGGGCTGGACCATAGCCTGGAGGAGTGTAGTTATAAGTGGCAGAGCTATGGATGCAAACTGCTCTCCCCGAACGACATCATAAAACTGATCTGCGGAGGGGCCTGACTGTTGATGAGCTTCGATTTCAAGCGAACGAACTAAACGGGACATGAGCTCTGTGAAAGAGACATGCGGTTCATCAGGTGAAGCAGGCCCTTGGTATGTGACAGCCACATCAGGGGATGTGGAGTTGACCTCCGAATCCTCGGAGTCTTCCACATAATGCGGCCAGTTTTCGCTTGAGGAGGTTTCAGGGGAGGTTGGGCGCCTCGTCTCCGTACACCTGGAGGTGGATGGTACGTCCCTCGGGACTGATGGTGATCCATGATCCCGAGGAAAATAGGGATATGGTTGGTAACCACCCCAGCCGGGGGGGAGCACCATATCCCAGGATCAACCAACTCTCATCTCGATGTTCGGATGAAAGGCTGCGACATCTGGGAGGCAATGGTGAGGCCACATGAGGTTCAGTCGGTGGCATAGGTGTTGGCGAGCAGTCCCTCGGCAGGGAGTCTCTGATCTCATCATCAGAGATGGACTCCCGAAGCGGCTCCTCCTGTTGCTGGGGAGGCACGCTCTCAGGCCGAGTGGTTGGCCTGGGGGATCCCAGTGGAATCACCTGCATAACGAGTTGCAGGGCCGGTCCCAAGGGGGTCAGTACCATGACGGCCGTCGGTACTGAAAAGCCCGATGAACCTGAGCCCCGGTGTTTTGGGCAATCAGGTTTCTTGCTCTTGCGAGCAGGCTTATCCAGCTTCTCCTTCCTCAACTTCTTATGGGTGGAAGGTTTATCCAGACCGGTATGCTTGTGCTGCTCCCATTTCTTAGCCGGGGGAGAAGGCAGTGACTGAGCCTCCATAGAAGCAGCGCCTTCGTCCGAAGGACGCTGCGGAGGATTGGCAGAGGTCGAGGAAGGACGCTTTGCCGGAGCACTCATGGTGGAGGAAGAGCGCTGAGGAGGCGTGGACGAAGAGACTGCATTAATGTCTGATCCCATAGGAGCTTCCTGAGACGATTCTCCATTTTTCCGCGCCTGCTTGGTAAATTTCAAGCAATTACCGCATTTGTCGGTCCTATGCCCCTCGCCGAGGCAGAGGAGGCATAAATCATGTGGATCAACTGGCAACATTTTAGATCCACATTCAATACATTTGCGGAATGCTGCCCGCTGCGCCATCACGGAAAAATGAAGAAAAGAGGACAGTATAGAGGGATATATATATATATATATATATATATATATATATATATAGCTTTTTTATATATCGAGAGAAGAGAATTTAAGAAGAAAACGGACAGAATCGGGAAGAACAACAAACTTGGAGCAAGAGGAGTTTAAGGTTTTTGAGAAAAAAACAACGAAGAGGCACAGATCTATAGCGAGAGACGAATAGGCACGAGGCACAGTGAACAGCGGTCGCAAAGACTAAGTGAAATGGCGGACACTCCGCTCTATTTATACCACGAAGGGGGAGGGGAGCGGAGTTTTCCTGCCAAAAACCGTTGGCTTTCTAATCTTCCGGCCTAGGCGCTGCGCAGGCGCAGCAACCCATATGTGTGATGCACAGAGGCCACGAAGAAGAACTGCCAGCTCCGTAAGGCCCGGCTGGCACAGCCGAGCTGGTCCTTTGGGGGACAGCAGAGTACTCCAAACTATTTACGGTCACTAAAATGAAAAGAGGCTAAAAATGTTTTAATAAATAATAAATAAATAAATATAGAAACATAGAAACAGCACGAGTCAGAAGGGGCCTCCCGGGCCATCTAGTCTGACCTCCGGCACCAGCCGGCTCTGCTCACGACATGCCCACCATGTGGACGTCCAGCCTATGCAAAAGGGCATCTCAGAAGTGGGAGGCCAACACTGAAGTGGCCAATCCCCTTCAATGTAAGCAAGCCAGAAATGCTGCCAATGGGGCCAATGACTCCCAGCTTCCACTGTGAGCTGCCAAAATCACACTGGGGGCGGCAGAATGCAGACCGGCGTGATGGGCGGGAGGGGAATCCCCCGCAATGCCAGAACCCAGTGAGGGCGCCCATGATGCTGATCGGGTGAATCAGGACAGATCACAGAACAAACGGGCTCACAGCACATCAACTTCCCCAAAATGTAGCGATCGCCAACAATATGAGCAGCTTTAAAACGGGAACTGGAGAAACACGCAAGACTGTCAAGGGCTGCTAGTCACGCCAAGGGCTGTCCCCGGGTCAGAGGCTGTTGCTGAGGAACATGGGGGGGGGGGGGCTTGTGGGGCCCAAGGAGGTCACGGAGTGGCCACTGAGTGAACAGCATGTGGGCCTTGGGGTTCTTAGGCTCCATCTGCCACCCTCTCCCCTTAAGGGTGCTTTATTTGGACCGTGATCTCTAGTTCCTGCGGGAATATTATACAAGCGATGTTTTCCCCTTTTTTGCTCCATAGCTGCTCTGAGTGCTACTTTTAAATTAATGTAACATTCCCAGCATAGGATCATCCAGTTGGAAGAGGCCTAGAAGGCCACTGGGTCCAACCCTCTGGCTCAAGCAGGACTCGTCTCCCATCCAGATTCTAACCGGGGCTGACCCTAATCTTAGCTTCCAAGATTAGGCAGGATCAGGCAATACCTCACGTTTTCAACTGGCGCATAGTGAGAGGGGCAAAGGTGACCTGAACCTTCCAAAGCAGTGCACCCCTACAGCCCTCGTCGAGTGGTTCCCGGGATTAAAGACTCACCGCAGGGCTTCTTGGCCTTTTCTGGGCGGTTGGCCTACCCTTTGAAATGGCATCGGGTCATGCCATCTCCTTTAATCATGTTGGCAAGGGTGGCTGCAGACCTACCTGTCACAACAGCAGCAATTTAGTAAATGAAACTAATTCATACAACATTGTACTTTTACTGGAGAAGATACTGATAGCAAATATTGATGGTTTCCATCTTCGGAGAAAAAGAGAGAGGAAAAAACTTGACTGACTCTTCCAAGGACGTGGCTGTCCTGGCACGGTAGAGCCGTGCCTTCTCGACCTCCACACCAACTAACATGCTCAGCCTAGGAGTCGCCCCACAGCAATTAACATTTGCCAGGGAGAAGTGTGTCTGGCAGCACGAAGAAACAGTGCCCAGTCCCAGAAGCAGGGAAAGATTTTTCTGAAGCCAAATCATCAAAATACACACATGCCCACAGGTCTTGAAAGTTCGTGCTATTGCATTTGTTACAGGGGCGCATTTTGCAAGAGCCTGGACACACTTCACTGGGTCCTTTTGTGAGGGTTGTTTCCCGGGATGTACAGATTTTTTTAACCAATTCCAGCTGTGTGCCATGGCCCTTCACTGAAAGATTCAGGCTTTTCTCCTATTAGAAAAGTACAGTGGTACCTAGGCTCATGGACACAATCCGTTCCAGGACTCTGGTCATGACCCAAATTGGTCATGAGCCAAGTCAAATTTCCCCATAAGGGTCAACGTAAATAAGGTTAATACATTCTGCAACTATTTTTTTTACCCACAAAAATTTGAAGCAAAATGACAAATAACAACAAAGATCATGGCCATCTCCCCCCCACCCAGCGATCGTGCGGAGGGGTGGGGGGAGGTGGGCACCCTCAGGCAGGGAACAAGGGTGCAATCGCAGCCATCTCCCCCCGCCCCCTGGTGCAATGAATGGAATAAATCCATGGCTAGCCAATTAGTGGGACGAACACCTCCCACGTTCCCTCTTTAGTGCCACTTCAATGGGCCAGGACACACCTTCCAGAAGATTTGGTTTCCTTTGCAAAAAGTGGAGCAAAGCAAGCGGCAAAGAGTGCATGAAGCACTAGAAAGTGGAATGGATGCGTGTTGAGATTTAACGCCTAATGCTAGTTCTCCTGTCTATTTGGATCCAACAAAGCTGTTGAAGTTCTCCGTCAGGTCTAATGTCGGTCACGGACTGGCTAAGGATGAAAGATGCTTGGCCCCAGCCTTCCCGCCCTCCCTCCCTCCCTCCCAGAGCGTTCCATGAGGGGCACCTCTCAGATGCCGCTCCAGGAAGGACCGACCTGGTTCACATGACGAGATGAGCTCACGGTTGGGCACTCAACCCACGGGAAATGGCAGTGTGCGTAGCGGCCCCTTTGAGTCCGCAGCCCCCTCAACCGGGACAAGTGCAGGTGGAATGGGTCGTCCTCGTGCACATGCCGTGGATTGGGTAAGGGTACAGACCCTCGAGTAACCCCATGTTAGTGTTCCGGTAACGCAAGGCTTGTTTAACCCTCAACCAGCAATGGCTGCGTTTGGACAATATACTGCAGCCACCAGTTGTGGGTTACATACTCAACATAATGGCCACACACACCATTTCCCATTGTTGGTCCAACAACCCACCACCTCACGTGAACTGGTCCACTGCCAGGGAAACATGGGGTTAGTGCCGTGCCTGTTGACCTTCCTTGAGAAGGAAAACAAGGTTTATTTCGACAGGGTTCTGGCTTTTAAACTGACTTGTTTTGCTAAAGTAGATGTGTTAGCTGGTGTGTTTTAATTACACTTTAGTTTTTTATCTGTGTTTTTGTTGTTAGCTGCCTTCAGCACTATTTTTAATAGAAACATGGGATATAAATTTAGTAAATGGGTTTTTTAAAAGATGTTTAATACATTGCATGTGTTAAATAACACTGGTTTGGTTTGCTTTGTAATTAATTTGACATATATTAGGACTAGATTATGAGATGCTGAAATGGAAAAGTTGTTCTAAAGAGAAATATATTATTATTAAACATTTATATACTGCCTTGCTTGCTAAAAATCCATCAAGGCACTGCACAACCATTTCCAACATGAACATCTTAAAACAATAAAAAACTTCCGACTCAGTGAAATAGGAAAGAATTACAACTTCATAATTTAAAAGGCTAAATGAAAGAGATGTGTGGCAACATCCTTTCTAAAAGCCAAAAGGAGGCGAGGAGAGACAGTTCTCCAGGCTCTCCACATCTTGAGAGACACGGAAGAAAGCCCCTTCTGACGGGCCAGACAAACGGCTCTGTGAGTCGCAGTGTCCCTTCACGGGCCTCTCCTGTCATCTGTAATGAGGCAGCTTAAAGCAAAGCAGGAAACCCCATAGCCAAGCCAGGTCCTGGGGTGACTAGGGCTTCAAAGATTAGAGCCAGCACTCTGAACCGAAACCATACAGGAACTCACAGCCAGTGCAGGGCTTTCCTTACCATAATGGGATCTGCTGAGCAGCCAGGCTGCCACCGTCTGCATCCTCGGAGGTTCCCAGACACCGTCCAGGGAGGCTCCAGACGGCGCGTGACATGGAAGTCCAGGCGTGACGCAGCACAGCACACGGGCCGCTGTCGCCACCTCCCTAACGCGGGAAGGGGGCGCCAAGCACAACCCACACACGCGCTTCACCACTGCCGCGGCCGGAAAATCAAGGACACAGGAGCATTCCCAAGCGATGGACCTGGTCCTGGGGGGAAGGCGGCCCCCTCCAGCGGGGGCAGGGGGCCACGCTCCCGACGGACAGCAACACCTCGGTCTGGGCCGGCCTCCAGCTTGCTCACCCCCAAGCAGCCCACCATCAAACAAAGCTCAACCGTTTCACCTGCTTGCTTGGGGTCAAGTGGCCGCAAGCCACACGGCTGGGTGTCATCGGCGTGTTGGAGGTCCCCTATTTCAAAGCGGCGCGCAAACTTTCCCAGTGGCTTCACAGGAACTGCAAATGAGTCGTGAGCCCGTGTGAGCCAGTGGCCACGACACTGAAAGCAAACGCAGCGGCGCAACCTTTGGCACGCAGCCCGACAGAAAGAAGCCAGCCTGCTCAGAACAGGCTCCCCGCACCAGCCAGTCCAGCGCTACCCAGCCACTGCTCTGTCCACGGCAGTGCCACGCCGAGCTCCTCCACCTTCGGAGCACCAACCCCGACTGCATCGCGAGTGCGCAGTGCCACATGGATGGGGCCAGAGGAGAGCGGCCTGGCGGATGGGTCGTCCTGATCCACTCCCAACAGCGCGTCCCCCTCAGCAACCGACACGGGGCGGGCGATCCAGCCCCAGCCCCGAGGCCACTCGGGTGCGCTCTGCAAGGAAGCCTGGTTGAGCCCACTGGCTGCCTGCGTGGCCCCTGCCACCCATCAAAAGGAAGAGGCTCCCAGCCTCCAAAGAACACTGGACTGGGCCCGCGGCTAACTGGGGAGCCTTCCCCCGGGTGGCTGCCACTCCACCCTCAGCCCTGAGCTGCAGCACCCCAAAATAACCCACTGGGAAAGATTCCCCACCACCACCCCCAGCCAGGCCTCCCCGAGAAAGGCCAGCAACACATCCGGGAAAGCCGTCTCTTTTCACCAGAAGGTGGGTGGGCAGGACACACGGGGAGGGAGGGAAGGGGAGGGGAGGGGAGCCCTCAAGGCAGGCCCCATCTGTTTATACAGGGAGAGGAAACTGTGTGAAAAGTCAGCATTATTCCACGTAGAGAAGAGCACGAGAAAGGATCTCAATGGCTGCAGCAGGGCTGTTCTGCGTGAGCCGCTTCCGGCTTCCGTGGGCCGAGCATCCCAGAGGGTTTGGCTAACGGGCAGACAGTGAGTAGACCTCGGAGCACCAGAAAGCTCGTACCCTTACTAAAGGCAACTGTGTGAATCGAACAGCCACGAAGAGAGACTGTTAAGGCCACAGACTCAGATCACTGCTGAAAGGGGGAACACACTCAGGAGGGTCATTCCTCCTAGCCACAGACCCGAGCCCGAGAGCCAGGCACAGGCAGCAGCCGCAGCGGCCAGGCGGGCCTGACCCCAGCTGCCCGGGGACACCCAGCGGTGAGCGGTTGCCTTTGTGCCCAGCACGGGCTTCCCGGAAGTGCCTCGTTGGAAACGGCACAGGCGCCCGGCTGCCCAGGACGAGGCGCGGCCTCCCCGCCTCCCACCCATCGTGGCCACGCTCTGGCTGGAGGACCACGTGCTTCCGTGGCGAGCCGGCAACCCTGCCACTTGGAGACCAGCGCCTGCGTGAAAGGGCTGGCACTCTTCGTTCCAGGTTCAATCATGTTCTCAGCTTGATCAGCAGAAGTGTGGAGAAGAGGCAGGCTAAGAAAATGAGTGTTTTAATCTGGAAACTGAAACAAGGAGTAAGAAATCGATTACAGGAGAGCCAAATTAACAGGACTGTACAACTCAGAACAGCCATGGCTAGAACATCCTACGAAGTCTCGATGACACGATCCTCTGGGCCACCGTCTAAGCAGAGCAGTGACAGTGGCCCGCCCGCCCCCAGTGTCCGGGAGCCGGTCGGCTCAAGCGGGGTGGGGCGGGCCAGCCGGGGCACATGGGCAGCGGCCACCAAGGGAGCTCAATCTGCATCGGCCCAGGCGGCCCCTCGCAACTGCTGCAGGGAGGGTGGGCGACGGAGACATCCGGGTGTGCAAAGACCGCCCTGCCACCCCTGACCTGTGATGAGTGACTGTTTTCAGAACCTTATAGAAAGTAGTATACATATTTATAAATGCCAAAATAAATATTTTAAAGAGACAGGCTCCACCATCTCCCCTGAACATGCATTCACACGCGATCATCCGTCACACGGGAAGGGGCTGAAAGCACCGACCAAGCATCCAGCGGGCAGTGCCGCCCTCGCTCACACGGGCACGTGCCTCGCACACTCCCACACGCGTGCACACTTCCTCGCACTCCCAGAACAGCCTTCTTGGCTCCGCCTGCCAGGGAGGAGAGAACAGGGGACTGGAGCACGACCACAGCTGCATGGAAGAGGAATGTCATGGCATAAATACACCGGAGCAGTGGTTTCCGACGGCAGAAGCCAAAGGGACCCCGCCGGGAAGGAGGGCGCAGGCCACGCTCAGGCCGGGGAGCAGCCCACCTTCCGCCTCACGGAGAGAAGGTCGCCATCTCCAGGGACACGCGTTGCCACAGGTCCTTCGTCTGCTTGCTGCGCTTCAGGTTCTGCAGGATGTCGCTGAACTGCATCATGCCCATGGGGGTCAGGCAGAAGGCGCCCCTGGCGCTGCGCACGGCGTTCACAAAGTCATCATGGTCCGCCGGGGTGAGGTGGATCAGCCGGTGGTGGATGTACTGGAAGGGAAGGCCGGGGAGACGGGGCTGAGGTGGTGCGCGTCTTGCGCAGCCTCACTGGCGCCACGACGACCCGGGCAGGCGAAAAGCATGTGGAAGGAAGCAGCCTGGGAGGGCTCCTCTGGAGGCCCCGGCCAGTTTGCCCCCGACCCCCTCACAGAGAGCCAAGCCCCGAGGTCTCAGCAAGGCCCGTGTGAGGCAGGCCCGGGGAGGGGGCAAGGCGCCCCCACGGACACGGCTGGCAGCACGCGCACTGCTGCGGCATCTCTGCCAGGAGCGGTGGGGCGCAGCCAGTGAAGGCCCGCCCGGGACACACAGGCTCCTCGCAGGCATGTGGCTGGGGCACTCTGAGGACAAGTGGTGCTGAAGGCCAGACCTCCGCTTGTGGACAAATCCGGAAGGCGAAAGGAAGACCCTCTCCCCCAATTTAAGAGGCCGGGGGTTGGGGTGCAGAGACACAGCACTAACTAAGCAGAGCAGCAGGCGTGAAGAGACAGCCCTAAAAGAGAAGCCGCTGGGCCCTCGGCAGCCTGCCCATGTCTGCTCCGACTGCGGTGCTGCTTTGGAGGTGTCCAGGGCACCACCCGGTCCATTGCGGCCCAATGATGTGGGCAAGATGCTTGGCCAAGTCCAGCCCCCACCTGCTTGTGCGATCCTTGCCTAGCCTGGCTTCCTGGGAGACCTGGGAAGGGAGTCCGCCCGGGCCCTGGAGCCATACATGTCTCCCTCTGCCGGGGGGGGAGGGGGTGGCACCAGCCGTGTTCCACCACTTGGGGAAACCTAACCTGGAGGCCTCGACGTGAGTAACTGCAGGCCATCGGCCCACGTCCCCTTCCTGGGCAAGGGGGTCCAGCGGGTGGCCGCCAGGAGCCACAGGCTCTCTTGATCCATTTCAGTCAGATTTCGGGCCTGGTTCGGGGACAGAGACCGGCTCGGCTGCCCCGTGGGATGACTTCTCCTGCACCCCCTGCAGCTCCTGATGCTGTGTCCACCCCCGCCTGGGGGACCTTCTCCAGATGGTGGGGCGGAGGAGCGGCGTCTCTGGGCCACGACTGTGACGCCTGGGAGCACCACAGGGCTCCATTTTGCCCCCCGGGCCCTTGGGAGAGGCCCTCCGGACTGAAGTGGCGCCAACATGCCGACAACCCCCAGCCCCACCCCTTTCCATCTGGCCCAGGCGTGGCAGCCTCAGTCCTCAGTCACTGTCCGGACTCACTAGAAGACTGGCTGGGGGCCAATAAGCTCAGGCCCAATCCTGACAAGATGGAAGTGCTGCTGGTGCTGAACCTCCCCTCCAGCTGGGAGACAGCACTGGATGGCACGCTGCACTGCCCCCGTTTATGCGCATTCGCACGGGTTTTGAGGTTTGCTTTCATTTGACCGTGCGTATGTGATTTTATCCAGTTTACTTATTATATTTTAATTGTATTATTTTATTTATGTTACTTATTGGTACTTTCATTTTAATAACTGCCCAGAGAGTGTGATGCTAACAGGCAGCTTCCAAACAGGTTCAGTAAATAAATATTCTGACTGACAGACCCGCCCATAATTGCTTGGGCGCCAGCTTGGCTTTCACGTTGGACAGGCGGGGCCGAGGCCTCCGGACTGGCGAGACGGAGCCGGCCCCCTTGTGGGAGGGAGTGCGGAAACGCCGGGCGGCCAGTGGGCCGGCGGGAAGGCGCACGTACCTGTATGTAGGCCTGCTGGCAGCGCTGCACCAGCTGGTGGAAGGCCGGCGTGCGCAGGTGGTTGTGGACGTGGGCCGGGTTGAGCCTCTGCAGGGACTCCATGATGATCTCCTGCAGCACGAAGGGGCTGAGGACGCCCTTGGCTGCGCCGACGCAAAACTGGTGCACGTAGTTCACCCCTGTGGGAGCGAGGGGCACCTCAGACCACGGGGCAGGCACCTCCCTGCACCCGGGGCGGCAGGGGGCGCAGGCCGCACGGGCTTCCCGGGGGGGGGGCACAGCCCACATGCCCAGCGTCGTGCGGAGCAGCCGCCACTCGCCCAGGCAGCCACGTCTCTGTGGGCGTCAAGGGCGAGCCGAGCCGAGCCGAGCCGAGAGGAGGCCTGGCTGTGCAGGGACGGGGATGCTTTTGGGGGGGCCCGGGAGCCGCCCCGCACAGCCAGCCCTCCTCAGCAGGGGCGGGGCCGCCACGACTGGTCCTGGTGAGGGGGCAGGCTCCACTCCAAGCAGGCGCCCCGTGAAGATGGGGCAGGCTCACCAGGCAGTCCTGCTCTGGACCTCTGCGAGGCGAACCAGAGTCTGGGGAAACTTGCCCAGGGAGTCCGACAGAGATCCGCCCCCAGACCGACTCTCGCAACCTCTGCCCACAACTCCCATCAGCCTCGGCAGTGCAATAGCAGTGAGGGTGGGCAGGAGTCCTAGCTCACGCCCCGGACAGCCACACGCTGCTCAAGACCTGCTCAACAGGACGGCCTTCAGCCGAGTGCCGGAAGCCTTGGTGCCGCATGCACAGGCAAGCGCTGGCCCAGGGGGCGCACAGGCAGCGCGTGGAGGCACGAGGCACCGCGTTATACAAGAACCCCCAGGCGGAGCTCGCGGCACTTTGCGAGAAGTGAGCGGGGGGCGCCAGCGGGGGGGCCTGCTTGGCCCCTCCCACCTCTGCCGTTCTGCGATTCAGCTTCCCTTCTGGCCTTACCCGCGGATTTCTCTCTGTACCCTTACCTAATTTGGCAGCTAATCCCAGAAGCCACTTCACATCCTCCGTGTAGGGCGGGCTGCGCGAGAAATTGTTCGGGTGGTCATTGTGGGCTCGGCGGCCCAGCATCTCCAGGGCCAGCATCCCTGCAGGAGAGGGAGAGCGAACGCCGTCAGAGTCCCGCGGGCAAACTGAGGGCGCCCTCGAGCCCGAGGGCTGGCCAGCATTGCCCCTCTGCCGGCACGAGGCGCAAGATCACAACTGGGAGCTGACAGATCGGCCCAGGCGCCAGGAGCGCCCCAGCCGTATCAGCTGGAGAAGAGTCCGGGAGCCGCTGGGCCAGTCCCCGGAGCCGGCCACCCCATCACGCCCCCCTGCAGGGGGGGGGGCCGCCGTGCGACAGTCGTGCCAAAGTGAGCGCTCCAGCCCACCCCAGACCACTCGCCTCACGTCCAGCCGAGAACAACGAGCCGCAAGGGCACCCTGCCGGGCCAGGCGTGTGGGGAGGGAGCCCCAGCAGCCACAGGGCTCGCGCAGGCAACGCCCCCCAGGGCCAGCAGGCGGCCTCAGCTCTCCTCCACGCAGCAGCCTGCCCGGGCAGCCCCGCCAGGGAGCAGCCCCCCGCCCCCCGCCCCAGCAGCGGCCAGCGCAGCCGAGCACCCAGCCGTGCTTACCGACTCGATAGGCGGAGTGGAGGTGGTGCAGGCCCTGCGGGCTCACGGGCTGCTCGTCCTCAGGAGGGAGGCCCCCCGTGACGAGGGAGCCGGGCTGGGAGGGCAGGCTCGTCAGGGAGGCCCCCTGAAGGGCAGGGAACGACGACCCGGCATGTACGCTTCCGACTGGAGAGCAAACGACAGCGGGGAGGGCATCGCTGAGGCGGGGTGGCGACGGTGCTCCGGCTGTGTGGCCGCCGGGGCAAGGCGGGGGCCTCCGGCTTGGCCGAAGCGCGACAGGCCGGGGGCCCCGAGCCCTCCGGCCCATGGGACTCTCCCGGCAGCCCTGGGGCAGCCTGCCTGGCCCCCTCCCGCTTCCAGAGGCTTCTCAGGCGCCTGCAGCCCGCGACAGGCGAATCATGCCGCACTGTCCTATCCCCCTGCGGATGGGGGCGAGCGGCAGAATACCTGGCCGGACAGGCACACGGCGCCCCGCACGGCATAGCAGAGGGGTGGAAAAGGAACAAGCGCGATCTGCTGCACTAATGCCCCCCTGGGGGGGGG
>NW_025335317.1:248114-286317 GCF_004798865.1 Varanus komodoensis
GGGAAGGGAAGGGAAGGGAAGGGAAGGGAAGCGGAGAGTGTCGCGGCTGCCGTGCACTGCAGGTGGAAAGGGAAGCCACTCTGTGAATACAGGACTGAGTGTGGCTGAGGACCTCTTCCCCGCACTGACCCGCAGTGCCCCCTGGTTGCGGGAGGAGGCCCAGGCTGGCGCCCCCCCACCAGGGAAGCTGTTCTCAAGCGCCCAGGGAGCTGCGGGCCTTTACGTAAATCCAGTGAAGAAAGATGCACGGTCGTGTATCACCACCTGGACGACACCGCGCCCCAAATCTCTCCAGTGCTTCATCTGGCAGGGGCACTCACTTGCTACGTTGGACGACAGCGGGAGCCCTGCCTCCGCGTGATAGGGATGCACGGCGATCGGCGTCATGGAGGGGACAGGCACTCCGGGGAACGACACGGCTGTAGCTGCCAACGAGGGGGTCGTGACCGAGTAAGGGTACTGCGCCCCGATGAATGCCGGGTGGACACCCTGCAAAGGAAGGGGACAGGTCAGCCTGCCACGCCCAACCTCCACTCTCAGCACAGCCTGCCTTCTGAAGGCCCAGCACCCACGTCCTCTGGCTAGGGGGACACACTAAGCAAAGTACCTTAAATTAATGTATTTAATTAAAGTACCGGATAATGGGAGGATGCTGAACTGCTCTTCTCACACCTCCCTATGAACCAGAGTAAGACAAGTTCTTGTTTTCCTTTATTGGTGGAAGCGTACGAAGTATGCTTTAGGTGGTGCAGAACTTTTCTTCAAGCAGAAGTCTGCATGAAAAACTCCACCCCACTAACTCACCTTCACTGGCAAAGACGGTCCCTCAAAAACGACCACACTAGCCACTCCAGGCCCAACCCCAGCCCTGTCCTGATACTGAGCAAACTGTCAGGCTAACTAGTGAAATTACTCATCCGCACAGTACTATCAACACTCCTGTGTGAAAGCCTTGGTGACATAACGTGCGGATCCCAATGTGAACGGGGCAGCCAGAGCGATGCATCTGCTGAAGTACGAAGCTGCTCCGGGTGGCCGCTCTAAGCAGCGGCCTCCCTTGCTCTGCCAAGCTGCTCCCAATCTCGCTCTCCGGCCACTTCGGCGGGCAGCACCCGCGCTGCCCACCTGCCTGCTCGCCTCGGCCGCAGCATCTGTGGGATGGGGAAAAGGGAAGGGGCCATACCCCCCAATGCCCAGCCCCTAGAAAAGGACGTACCTGGGGGTAAGCGGAGCCTGGCACAGGGAAGACTGCGGGGCGAGGCATGTGCTGGATGGGGTGCCCCATGTACTGAGGGTTGCACGGGATGTGGGTCTGGAGAGCTGCGTAGGGGTGCAGGCCCTGCCCGTGGGCGTGCGCCATCGCCGGCCCCGCCATGGTGTGCTGCTGGTAGATCGTCGACCCCACCGAGATCACGGGCACCACCGTCGCCGCCGCCGTCACCGCCGCCGCCGCCACCGTCACTGTCGCAGGCTCCGAGGCCGCCCGAGCGTCTGCCAGTCCGCGGGCCACCTCACACGAGGCCCGGGCTCCGCCGGCGCTGCAGCCTGTGGCCCCCTCCCGCTGGGCCAGCGTCCCGCCCACCGTCTGCTCGTACAGCCAGTACCACTGATGGGCGACTTCAAACAGGACCTCCGGGTAGACGCCGCCCCCTTTGGCTGCCTCCTCCACCGCCAGGCAGGCCTTCTCCAGCATCGGGTTATCCTGCAGCAGTAGAGGCGACATCGGTCACTTCGCACGTGTGCGCCTCGCCACACAAGCGCAAGGCCTCACATGGGCTGCGTGCGCACCAGCTGCCCGCACGGCAGTCCAGCTCACAGGGTGGCTCCGCAACAGCCGACTCTCCGACTGCTGGAGGGGGCCGGGGGCACGCGAGAGGCGGACCTCTCTGCGAAGGAGCCTCCGTGGCCAGGCGCTCTCACCCTTCGCGGAAGAGCGTCGTGCAAGGGCAGGCGCGCAAAGCTGCTTTGCAAGGGGAGCGCACACCCATCTGGCGCCTCCCCGTCGGACTCTGCACGCTAACGAATCAAGTGCTTCTCAGGAAATGCTGGTCTGCCGGAGCACACGCAGAAAATATGAGGTGGTCCGTGCAGGACACCGACTGGATCAGAATAACTGGCGGACCAGCAGCAGCTTGGTGTTCCTCGGTCACCTGGTGAACCACCTCCTTTTCCGCGTTTTCAGAGCCGACCATAATCAAGTGGGGGCACTGCAGCCCAATGCTGGTTTGTTTGTTTATACTCCCATTTATATGCCACCCCACCACCAAAGTCTCAAGGCGGCTTACAATAAAATATAAAAATACATATAACAAATTGTTGCCCTCAGAATTAAGAAAATATAGCCTAATAAAGGAAACCAACCAAGTTTATTTATTAAACTCGGAGCAATTTGCCAACTTCAAGCCATGCCTTGGTGCTGGAGTACAGCCAGGCAGACCTTGCATGCATTGCAGGAACCAGGGGAAAAGGGCGTTCAGAGAAACTGAGCAAGCTACAGGGAACCGAAGACCTTCCGGGTCTGACCTCATCTGCTGGGAGGCACTGGCGAAACTGGCCGGGAAATACCGGCCAGGCCCCCGGCGCCCACTCACCTGCTCCTTGCACTGGACCAGGGCCCGCTGGATCTCGTTGGGGTTCAGGGCGTGGGCGTGCGGCAAGCAGCTCAGCGCCAGCTCGGCGGCCGCTCGCACCATGTTGGAGTCGCGGGCTCGGGAAGCCCTGTCGGCCAGGGAGGCCACCTCGGGAGGGGTCAGGTGTCCGTCCCAGCACTCCACCAGGATGTTCAAGGCCGCGCTGCCAATCTCCATGGCTTGCCCTGGAAGTGGGGGGAGGGGGGACACAGAGTCCCGTGGGCTCACAAGACTAACAAATGGCCGATGGCAGGAACATGCGTGGGCGGGGGGGCGGCCTCACCCCAGCCAGCAAGCGCACACACAAGCACGCGCATGGTGAGGGGGGCCGTCAACTGGGAGATCAACGGGGACGGAGGGAGGGGAGCCGCAGGCCGAGATTCCAGGACAAGCAGGAAGAACAAGCCAAGGACCCAGGAAGGGTCCGCGCGTGACCTTCCAGCCCCTCGAGGAATCGCCAGGCATCTCTGCCTTCATCCCGCAGACAGCAGAGGGGATGCGGGCCGTGGCGGGGCCGGGACAGCACGAGGACCGCCTGCCCTTCTCAGGCCTTCCTTCGCGAGTCTCTTGCTGCCCGGAGTGAAGTGGGGAGGGGCCTGGGGAGGGGTCCCCCCTCCAGCCTTGGGGGAACGTGCTCCTCCCTGGCCCTTCTCCGCAGCCCTCCCTTCGCATCTGCCACACCCACAGAGGGCGAGCTGGCCCCGGGGGGCTGGTGGGGCAACTCGCCCCACCGAGCGAGAGGAATCGGGGCAGCGGCGCTTCCGAGAGGGTGGCAGGGCACCGAGGCACAGCGAGTGGCCTGAGACAAGCCCCCCACCGTCGCTCCTTCCTGGGCACGTCCCGCCCCCACCCCGGGGGCAGCAGCATCCTGACAGGGTCCGCCCTCCTCCCGCTCTGGCTCACGCCCGCGGAATTGCTGTGGGGCAGCCGGGAGCCCAGCCACACTGCCACCCCTGCCAGGTGCGCCTTCATGGCGGCAGCAGCTTCCCCGGCTGCAGAGCCCACGCGCCCTTAGCCGTCGGGGCTCAGCGAGGCCACCTCCCCATGGACACCGCGGGGCAGCGATGACAGCCTGGGGCAGCCCCTGCCCCCACCTGTGATCCACGACACGTGGGAGGAGTAGGTCCGGGAAAGCCAGTTGGGGGAGACGAAGTTGTGCAGCCCCAGCGCATAGAGCCCGATCTCGAAGGCGCAGAGGTGGAGGTTGCGGTGGGGCCCCTGGTGGCCCCCGCTGGAGGACGGGTGGGTGAAGATGGACGTGCTGCTGTTCCCGCCTGCCTTAATGAGCACTGTCTTGGCCAGCTCAAAGTAGAAGTGTGCAGCCGCTTCAGAGGGCTGGTTCGGGACATGGGGCGCGTGGCTCTCCGGCCGCCTGCCCTTGTACCTGAGGAGCACGAAGGGAGACACCCGTGAGGAGACTCGGCTCACCCCAGGCGGAAACCCAGGCCAGGCAGGAGCCCAGAGCCGGCCTGCAGCTCTGGCGGGCGCCAGGGCGCAGGCGTTGCCGAGTGTCTGCAGGGACATGCCACTCTCGCGGAGAGCCGCTGGCCACCTTAACACTCAGCCAAGGGACACACTCGATTTAATGAAGGAACTACAGGGGACGGCAGGGGAAGCCGACTCAGCTCGCAAGCGTCTTGAGCACTCCGGCCACATTTCCAGCTCCCACCCCACGACCGGCCACCCCACGGAACCACTTCTTCATGTAACTCCGGCGTGGGCAGCCTTGCAAAGTCACGATCCCGAACGGGTGCCCAGCTTCAGAAAAAGCCGTGCTTACCGGCCAACTTCCACGGTCTTTGCCCGCGCACCTCCGCTGGCCCGCCGGCTTCCACTGGAAGAGGAGGAGCCCAGCGAGTCGCTGGAAGAGCTGCTGATGCTGTCGCTGTCCTGCCCCCTGCCCCAGGAGGTGGCTGCCCACCCTCCACGCAGGGGCCTCCTGCTGAGCGTGGGGGAACTGTCCGACGTGGTTTCCGGGGCACTGCTGTCGATGCTGGCCATTCCTGCAGCGGCACAGGGCGGTGGGTAAGTGAATGCACAGCACGCCAAGCCCCACGCTGACAACCCAGAGGGTGACCGTCTCGGGTGTCAGCATCGCCAATGGATTACAGTCGGGCAGAGCAGATTTTCTGGGGATGCTGCTCCAGCAGAGAGCCGATGGAATATGCTTCAAGAGATCCTGGAGAACCTGGATATAATTCTCATCTCAGGAGTGTTGGAGGGATTACCAATCTGTCTCGAATACTTTAAAACCAGGAGCCAACCTGGTTCCAAATAGTTCTACTTAGGTCTCAAAGTGTAGCTTTCACAAAGAAATCTGATGTATACTGGTCCTTACATAGATACTTATGCATGAGCCTCATTCAAGGACAAAAGAAAGTGAGTTCACGAGAATGGCCCTACTGAATCAGACAAACATCTGTTCAATCCAGTGCTCAGTTTCCGGCAACAGTCAGTTGAATCTCTCTGCTCACAAGAGGGGCATGAAAGAAATATCTAGCCCTGTTCTCTTAGATATTTCCTTTCCATAAAAAGGGAATATCCTTTTTTAATATATTTCACTAGATCTCGCTATTATCTCACTAATATTTCACTAGATCTCTCGCTATTATGAGACTTACATCCATTGTAGGAAAAACAATGGAAAGGCTCATCATAGCGAGAGATCTAGTGATGCTAGATAGGGAAGGGAGGCTGGCAGCCACACAACACGGCTTCCGCAAAAACAGGTCCTGCCAGACAAACCTTGTGGAATTCTATGACAAGGGTTCAAGGTGGCTGGATGGAGGGGATGCAGTGGATGTGGTATACCTGGATTTCAGCAAGGCCTTTGACAAAGTGCCCTATGATATCCTGGTGGAGAAACTGAGGAGTTTTGGGATACACCAAAGCACTGTCCGGTGGATTAGGGCATGGTTGACTGACCAAAAGCAGAGGGTAACCATTGGTGGGAAATCACTGGGATGGCAGCCAGTGACAAGCAGGATCCCCCAGAGCTCTGTCCTGGGATGATCCAGTTTAATCTTTTCATCAATGACATGGAAGAAGGGGTGAACAGTCTGCTGATCAAATTTGCAGACGACACTAAAACTGGGGCAGTGGCCACAACTGAGGAGCAGGTACTGCATATCCAAAAGGATCTGGGCAGACTATGGAAGTGGGCAGGAGACAACAGGATGGTGTTCAATGTAGATAAGTGCAAGGTCTTGCACCTGGGGCATAGGAATAGCTGTCATAAGTACAGGCTGGGGGACAAGTGGCTGGAGAGCAGCGCTTGTGAAAGGGACCTCGGGGTGCTGGTAGACTGTAGGCTAAACATGAGTCAGCAGTGTGATGCAGTGGTCAAGAGGGCAAACACCACCCTTGGTTGCATAGCCAGAAGTGTGGCTTCTAGATCCAGAGAGGTATTACTACCGCTCTATACGACTCTGGTGTGCCTGCAACTGGAGTATTGTGCTCAGTTCTGGGCCCCTCATTACAGGAAGGATCTAGCCAGGTTAGTCAGTGCAGCGTAGGGCCACAAGGTTGGTGGCCGGTTTGCAGGGGATGGGGGATGAGGCAAGACTGAGGGAACTGGGTCTCTTCAGCCTGGAGAAGACTCAGAGGGGATCTGTTGGCGACATACAGGTACGTGAGGGGATGTCACACAGAGATGGGTAGAGACCCGTTCTCCCCTGCAGAGGAAGGCAGGACATGCTTCAACGGAGCAAAGTTCAGGGAACCCAGGTTCCATTTAGATGCCAGGAAGCACTTCCTGACAGCTGGGACCCCGAGGGTGTGGAATGGGCTTCCACAAGAGGTGGTTAAGGCCCCATCAGTGAGGGTGTTCAAAGATAGGCTGGACATGCACATGGCGGGCATGTTGTGAGCGGAGCTGGCTGGAGCCGGGGGTCAGACTAGATGGCCTGGGAGACTCCTTCTGACTTGCTCTGTCTCTATGTTTCTATGTTTCTTTTTAAGGATATTTAAATGTTTCCTTTTCCTTTCCTTACAAAGGAAACGTCAATGGAAGGTGGCATTCCCTGAAGGCTGTATTGGCCACGGCTGCTATGCAGAACCTTTCACATCCAGCAGTGACACTGGTTTGAGGACCACTGCAGGGACGCCCTTCCTGGGAGCCAGAGCTGACGGCCACAAAGCCAGGGCAGCCATGTGCATGGGACATTCAGAGAACACTCCACTGAACGGAGCCACCGGGGGAACCTGCGCTTCAGGGAGACGTTCTGAAGGTGGCAGGGAGGGGGATACAAACAGCAGCACCTGGACACTCACTGCATTTATTCCATTCATAATGACAACAATCGAAGAGCTGAGAGCTCCGTGTGGAGGAACGTGCCTCCACGTTCTGTGGGGCTGAAGAATGAAGCCACCAGCAAGTGACCTGCTCCCACTGCCCCCTGGACCCCACCCCAAGTTACCTGTGTGCTTCTTCTTTTGCCTGACGGGGGAGCCCCAGCACCTTCCGTTGTATCCACCTCTGCTTCCGAGAGCCAGCCGGCTGGGAACTTTCCCTTCTTGCTTTAGGACACTGGATTCCACAGGTGGATCACACGGGGGTCTCTGAGGATTCTCTGAAAGGCAGGGATACCAGGAGAGAAATGTGTAAGGCTGCTGTCTGCTTTCACTCCCTACCCAGGCTTGACTTCTTTACAGGGGAAAGGAAGACTGGTGGACACACAGTAATAGATAAGCACAGGCTCCAGCACCGCTTCCCTCTCTTTCCCAGATGAAGCAAACGGAAGGGGTGAATGCACTGCAGTGAGGTCCCCTGAAGATAAGGAAAATGCAGATCGCTCATTATTTCTGTGCAGGTTCAGTAAGCGACAGCCCATGGCAAACCCCATGATAGGTTTTGAAGAAAAAGCCACGAAAGAGCATTCTTCGAGGACCTGTCAGCCTGGAGCTAATATCCAGGCAAACGGGGAGAAAGTTCTCTCTTCTCTGGTAGCGAAAAGATAGCTGCGATCATGCGGGGCCGCGGTTCGTACCTTGGGCGCTCTTCTCCAAAAAGGGTTCGGAAGGGTTGTTCTGGACTGCGGGGGGTACCCCTGTTTGTTGTGTGACAGACGTTCCTGGGAGGTGCTGAATGGGTGCAGCTGATTGGGTAGCGTGCTTGGAAGGAGATTTCTGACTGGCCACCGCTGGCTTGCTGGACGAGTAGAACGAACTTAGGGTTTGAGGTTTGTGTGTCTGGCTTTCCCTGTCCAACAGTTTATCCAAGATCTTTAAAACAGAGAACAGGAGAATGGGGACATTAGCATCAAGACAAGGAAGCTCTTGGAAGAGCAAGATGCAACCAAAGATATCAACACGGAAATAAGCTGTAAATCAGGCCCTTTTCAAAAGACGGGAAGGAGACAGTGAAATTCTGCCATGCCTTTCTTTTCACACTTCTACGTTCATGAAATTTATAAGCATATTAAGAATCCCACCGTTAAATCGGGACTGAGGAAATCAGTTTGATCTATAGTCTCCAGAAGCAACTGTGAAACTGCTACATGCAAATTATAAACCCGAACTATGGAGCATGCAAATACAGAGACACAGAGACACAGACTGAGAAGTCAGGAGGCTAAACATTGTTCAGCACAGGCTACTGCAGCCACTTCCTTTCTCCTTGGATATGGAGTCCAACAGCAGGACTCTTCCGGATGCTATCCTACGTGTACCTGGCCAATTCCCAGCACAGCTGGTAGGGTGTACCAGAAGTGGGGGAGTTTTCCTGCCCAAACATGCACAGGACCTGGCCCAAAGCCACCTCCCAGTCCAGCCTGCTTGTCAGACAGCTAATGCTGTACGGGTTTGATGCAAGTATCCGAAGTCTTGGTGAGGAGGGTTGCCTCCAACCCACCCACAAAGTCCCACCCGCATCTCTGCCCTGTGATCCTGCAGGGCATCTCCTCAGCCTGGCACAAGCTGTGCGTGTGGCTGCAAGAGCCACAAGAGGTGGCCCGGCATCCGACTTGCGGGTAAAAGTCCAGCAAGCCCCTCGAGGGGCAGTGACGAAACATGTGGGCTGGAGCATGCATCGCAACTGGTAGTGTCATCTGAGAATCAGAACACCCCCCCACGATACATCCCAGGCCAGTGGTAGCAAACCTCTGGCACGCGTGCCACAGCGGGCACGCAGAGCCCTCTCTGTCGGCACGCGAGCCAAGTGGCCCCAGCATCGCCCCAGCAGCCGAGCATCGGATGACAGGACACACAGGGGCCATGGGCATGCTCGGAAAGGAGCAGTGGTGCCAGGCAATGGTGCCACAAGCCGTGGCACATTAGCCACAACCCGTCCGAACAAATGCATGGCCAGTCAGTGCGCTGTCAAGGATATTTGCTTGGATTGGCTGGTTTCGGGTTTTATTGCAATAAATAAGTGGGCTTTGGGTTCCAGTTTGGGCACTCGGTCTCTAAAAGGTTCGCCACCACTGTCCTAGACAAAAGGTATAAATCAAGGTTCTGAAAAGCTTTCCCCCTCAATCTCTTCTAACCTAGAAGATATACAAAGCGTTCCCCAGTGGAACAACTCCCCAAATCTTCAAAGCTAGCACAAAAACGTGCTGCAGCATCTCTCAGAAGGGAGCTTGCATATTTCAGACTAGGACCTGTGCTCTTGGGTGCCCATTAATGACAAGGAGCCTCAGAAAGACTTTTCATGCATCTGAGTGGCAACTGATGCTCTATATGAACATCCAGACCTTAACGAAGAGACTCCACTGAGGTCTGTGCAAGCCCTCCTGCTGCACAGTATGTCCCTTTCTTTGCAGTGTGACCCTTTGGCAAAGGAGGGGGAACTCATAGGAGCACTCCCAGGTGGACACTGCAAACTACTGAAGACTTTTGGGGGAGGGAGTGGAGAAAAGCAGAGCGAGAGCTCTCCAGGCAAATCTTGGAAAGCCGAGCAAACTACGGCGTAAACTTGGGGAGCCGACCCGTTACAAGCCAAGACTCGGCTTTAAGTGTGACTTACCTTTTTGAGCTTAGACTGGTCATCCTTGTAGGTGATCATGAGGGCCAGAGCCAGATCGCCCTTTTCTCTCCGGGTGCCTTCGCACAACAGAGGATGCTCTGCTTCGCTCACCGTTGTCTTCATGCCTGCAAGGCAGAGAGCAGAATTCGAACACGGCATCCTTCATATTTAAGACAAACTCCCACGTTATTTTCTGTAAGCTAAGCAAAACCTTTATCCAGGCAGGGCTTCCCATAAACCCCTCACGATTACACCCCTTCTGGGATACTAGACCTCCCCTCAAGCACACTAGACCCCCCCCCCAAGCACACTGACAGAAAAGGAGAGCCAGCACACCCTTCCACCGCGTGTGGCAGCATTGGCGAGCGAGCCTTCAGTTTCTCCCACCTACAAGCTGTTTCGATCAACTCCTGCAGCGCCAGGCAGAACAAGCCCAGCGTTGCAGGTCTCCCTGGAACGAGGCCCAGGCCACCACACACACACACACACCTCTGCCACTCGCTGTGGTGGGTGCAGCGTGAGGGGGCTGAGCGGCCCCCTCTGGGCCCCAAGCACCCTCGATCGGGCCAGCAGGCCGGCCAGAGCCCTGCTCCATGGTGGCGCGCCTTCCTCTGTGCTGAGAGGGGCACAGGACTCCCACTGTGTCGGGGGGACTGGCTGCCCTGCCTCCTGCCAGCAGCACGCGAGAAAGAACCGCGCCAGTGCCGGAAGGAGCGACTGCGCCTCCCAGTGCCAGACAAGCCTCCCGCTCCACCTGCCCTTCGCCACTGTCTCGTATCCTCTGGAGGTAACACAGCTTCCCAGGTGCTGGCAGCACCAAGCTCTGAGCAGCCACGTGTGCCCAGCCTCCCCTCCGCCCCCCTGATGCCACTATGCAGCAGAGCAGAAGCAAGGCAGCGCGAGGAAGAAAGAACCTTTTCCACATGTGAGCAGACAGTTCTGTCTTGACCTAAAGGAGGGAAGGGAGTCGCAACGCCAGCGAGAACGCCTGCTTTCCTGGGCAATAAAAGGGGTTAACCTAACCCTGGATGCCTCCCTCACACCAGCGTTAGGAAAACGGAGACCTGTGTGCACATAGGGGTGCCACGAGACAGCAAAAGGCCCGGCCCCCTCGTCAGTGGGGAGCAATTTCACCCGGCAAAGAAGCAAAGAGCTCACCAAGGGCAGCCACCGCTGCTTCAAAGCCCAGTTCCTCATCTCCAGGCATTTCATTATTCCAATTACGACTCGGGGGTCTGGATCCGGTAGGAGAAACCACTGGAAAGGGACGAGATGGCCGATCAGTCAGCTCTGCAGAGGGTAAGGATTACCTGGGCCAGCAAAACTTCAGAGATCCACGAGGATTGCACACAAAGCTTTCCCTGCTAACCCAAGGTCTATCCATCTCTGCATGTTAGGACTTTTACTCCCTTCCACCCTGCAAAGGTGGACGAGGGAGTAGGGCAGACCACCCCCCAAGGGATGGGCTGGGGGCCAGGCACCCCCACGTGGGCCTTTCGCAGTCCGGAGGACCTCCAGCAGGGCAATGCCGGGGATGCTCCTGCCCCGCCCTTTCCCCAAGACAGGAGATGCATGGCGGCTCCGGGTGGCGTGCAAAGCCCCCCTGGCAGAACTAGAGGCAGCGGCGCCCCCCACCCCCCGCAGCCGTCTCCTCTGAGACGGGAGATAATCACGGGGCTCCTTCAGCAAGCTCCCCTGGCTGGCAGTTCTAGAAGAGATCTACTAAACTTAAATCCACACAATCAAGTATTTTTATACGGCCACAAAAATGTTCAGATCCCTCACCATATTTGGAACAATCTGTATTTGTGAGAACCAGGGCTGTTTCCTCCAAATGGAGCAAATCAGTTTAGCCAGGTTAGTGATATGACATGCCTGGTGACTCAAAAGTGCTACAGTCACTAAAAGAATCCACCCTCTTGAAGTGCAGAGCTACGACTGTTGATTTCAGAGCTGGTGCTTCACTGGTGCAGAAGCTACTGCAGCAGAAATTCAGTACAGAGTCACTGAAATAACCCATCTTTTTTAAAAAAATAAATAAATTTTGCCTAGAATAGCTTTCCTCAGCCTGGTGCTCTCCTGATGTTTGGGACTTCGAATCTCTTCTCTAACTGCCAACCAGTGGGGCTCGCAGAAGGAATCCACTGGCCCCAGTCAGCACTGTCAATGGCGGGGCTGATGGGCATCCTAGTTTAAAACATCTGGAGGGTACCAGGCTGGGGAAGACGGCCTGCAGCACTGCAGCTCAGCTGAGGGCCTCCCCTGGGTAAGCTGGCTGCAAGCCTCCAGCTGCTTTCGCGGGGCCCAGGCTCAGGCCCCTGCCATGGCCTGCTGCTTGGAGCCTGGCTCATCCGTGGTGCAGAGAGCGCTCGCTGGTGCTGGGCAGGGTTTGGCCCTGCGGTGCTCAGGAGCCGGTGCTGAGGCTCTCCTGGCCTCTCTGGGGCTGCCAGGGAAGGCCGACCTCAAGAGAGCAGCGTGTGATCAGACTCAGAGGCCCCCTCCCAAAGCACTGGCCCGGGACTTCCCTCTTGCAGGTGTGCCTGAAGGGGGTTTACCTGGAGCACACAGGACATCAAATATGAAGCTGGCCAGCATGAGAGGCAAGACCGGCCGATAGTCACACAGGGTCCCTTCCCTCAGCTCCTCTGCCCTTCCCCGAATGGTGCTCATCTCATGAGAGCCAAGTGGAATTTTCTTCAGCAGGGCCACGATTTCAGACTCCTGGTACGCGAGCTTCACCTGTTTGATGAAGAGTAGGGAACAACACCTATCTGTAGGAATACTGAGGATAACAAAGCATGCTCCTGTACAAAAACAGTGGGTGGCAACAAGCGTGAAGGTGTCCTCGACGAAGGAAGAAGGGAAGCGGCTCAAAGCTGTCCAGGAAGGTGTCCGGGGAGGCGAGACCAGCAGTCCTAGTCCATCCGGCAAGACGCCCTCTGAACAGCAGCCAGTCTGTGCCACTGACCAACTCCAGCACTCAACATGCTTCATCCCGGCCACGCAGCATCCCCTGAGCAGTCTGAGGGAAGGGCCCCCCAGGAGCAGTGGCCCCCGGGCTACTGGCCTCCCCCTCACGCTCATGCCCGTTGCACCTTTCCTGGACGTGGCCAGAGGCAGCCCGGATCCGCGCCACGCTTTCACTGCATAACCCGCCAGCAGAGACAACCCCTTTCCAGCCTCAAGCCATCGGGGAAAGCTTGGAAAGGGCGCCAGCCAAACGAGAGAGCAGCCCCCTTGGAGGCAAGGTGCTCTGAACCAGAGCAGCCACAGCGAGGGCAGGGCGCCAGCTCAGGTCCTCCGCTGAGGCCAGCTGGCCACACAATCTGCTCTGAGTACAGGCAGGCCGGATTCCACAGAACCTGGAGAAGCACCCCTGGGCCCGCGGAAAAGGGGGCGCATGTGACCTCAGTATCCCATGTACCTCCAGAGCCTTGGTAGAGGCAGGGGGCCGCTGCAGCTCCAGGGCAAACATGCCGATCCGAAAGGCCAGGTTGTGGTACTCCTGCCGCTCGCTCAGCACAGCCAGCAAGAAAGCGGCCTTGGACAGTGTATTGGTGGCCATCCACGTCTGCTTGCTGGTGGACACTTTGTTCTTCTTTCCCTGCAGATGAGCAGTTTAGAGGAGGAGAGCTCAGCCCAGAACAAGCGACACATGGAATCAACCCCCAGCGCACACCATGACTTCAAGTAAGCGCAGCCCGGCCTGGCTCCACCCGGGAGCTTTAGTTCCACAGAGAGAAAACACCTTCGATCCCACGCAGCGAGAGATGGCCACAGCTAAGCTCCACGTTCCAGTGGAGCAAAGAATCCCGTCTTTTCAGGGGTTTGTAAATGTGTCGATGCCATCTAAACGCTGCTTATACCACCACCTTGAAGGCAGAGTCGAGGCCTGCAAAGGACTCCAGGCCAGTCACGGGTGTGACACGGCCCTGCTGTTGCTTCAGGGGGCCTGCTCACCGGCATAATTAAAATTCTCTTCAATAATGCTTTCCCCCAGTATATCCTGAAGAGACAATTAGACTAATTGACCTTGTATTTCATAAGTTACTTTTCTGACCTCAGCAAGAAGGCTTATTTTATTGGCACTGAATGTTTTTAGTAAATCAGTCATTTTACATCCGGATAGCTCAGTCCAGTGACTTAATTATTAATGTGACAGTTAACTCTAGAACTTTGGGAACTTTGTTACCTCTCTTCCAAAAGCCTTTTCAGTAAAAACTGACGCAAATAATTCATTTACTCTTTTGCCATCTAACAAAGCTTCATTTGCATGGAGCCAGAATTCATTACAGGAAACATGAAAAGCATGACTACTAGGGATACAGGGTGGTGTTATGCCCTGTAATTTCAAACAGGAGTGCAGTATTCACAATCCTAAGAATTCAGCCTTTGATGAACAGTTCTAGATTCCATAAATGGAGATAATCTCGAAATGTACACAATGTCTCATGAAATCATAAAAGCCAGATGGGGATTCAGTAAGAGCAAATTAGACAAGCTATGTAAAGATATGCAAATGTGTATATTGTAGACAGGATTGTGTCATTTACATTTTCTCTGAACGTAAATTTAAGTATCTAGAGCGCAGAGCACGGGGATAAAATGCCCATGCTCTGAGACCCACACATCTCACGCCACGCCACGCCACGCCAGCTCATCCGCTCGGGAAGCCACGTGGCACGGCACTCGCGCCCGGCGCCCGCATTCAGGCTGCCTCCTCGTCTGGGCTGTACCTTGGCTGGTGGCTGCTCCACCTTCAGGTCAGGAGGGTTGGCCAGCAAGTCCTTCGCAAGCTCGACGGTGAGGCGACACGCTTCACTGCTGTAACCGTGCGCATAAAGAGCCTCGGCACAGGCAAACAGGATCTGGAAGCGAAAGCATGCCCAGCTGAGAGCAGCACACTCCTTGCCTTTCCCCAGCAGCACCAGCACTCAGTGCTCCACAGCAGCCATCGAACCGGGGGCAGAGGTGCTGAGCGAACAGTCAGGCCAGATTTTCCAGAGACCCCGTTGAGGGGTTCTCGTTTCATTCTCCCCAGGACTGGACGGAGTTGCATTCCTACTTAGGGGCCGGGAGGGAGGGGAAAAGCATCTCAACAACTTCCTCTAAAAACAGAAGTGGCTACCTCAGCTCCAGACACAGGTGCTAGCACAGGTGCAGAAGACTGGACCAGGCATGCATTTCCAGCGCCCCATCCCCCCTCAGCTGTCTGAGAACTTTCGGAAAACATCCTTCTGCTTCGACCCAGCCTCTGCTTTGCCACGCACCGCCTCAGCCTGGCCAGCAGCTGCACTCAAGCCCAAGGGCAGGTCCTCCCCACCGCACTGCGGAAGAGCCGTCTCTGCGGAGTGGCAGCACTCTGCACGCGCGGCGAGCTCCTGCGGCACCGGCCACCAGGCACGTGGCATGCCGAGACCGAAGAGCAGCACCCAAGTGGCCCGTGCCACTACTGAGCCACACGGCTCACGTCCTGCGCCTTCCCTCAAAGAGAAGTGACGGGCATTCTGGGGCAGGGAGACCGTTACCCGCCGTCTGAGGCTGCCTGCCTCTCCCACTTCGAAGGCCGCCGGGCCAGAGGCCAGGACAAAGGGCTCTCGCAGGCTGGGGCACGCTCATTTTCGCCTCTGCTGCCCTGTCTGCCCTGCGCAGAGGCGGAGCACCCTAGACGCCCGCAGCCTACAACAGAAGGGGGCAGCCTGGGGGGAAGGGGAGCACTGTCAATCTCGCCTGCCCCACGCCGAAGGCTGGGCTCTCCGCCTCCCTGTAGCATTGGAACACGCGCTCAGGAACCCTGAATCATCGGGGCGGGGGACTGATGCTCCTCTTAGTTTGGATACAGGCAGCGGGAGGTAGCCTGCTGTTAGGGAGACTAGCAAGCCAGCTGAGGAGGGGCCTGGGCATCATACCCCCCCCCCCCCCCGCAGCCTGAGCAGCTCAGCCTCCAGCCTGGTGGCGCTGCCGCTCAGTGACAAGCCCGCCCAACACAAGTCCCTTACCGGGAGTGGCCGGAGACGCACGCTGAGCCGAGCGAGGCCCGGGGCGGCGCTGTTCTCCCCCAGCAGGGCCCTCAGCCAAGGCCTTTTTATTTTTCCAGGAATTTTGGTTTCACTCTCTCATATCTGTACTAATCTTGCACTAAAACCTTGTACCACTGTTCTATTATCCTGCACTTTCATTTTACATTCTATTTATATTTCTATTTTAAATGTAAGCATTTAAATCTTTGTCCAGTATTTTCTGTTTTCAAATTGTTGGAAATGGTTGTGAACCCCCAGAAACCTTTGGCTATTGGGCAGTACAAAAGTGTAATAAATGGGTAGGCTGAGCAGGCAGGCAGGCAGGCACACAAGGAGAGCAGAAGCCCTAAGCTGGAGCACACAGACCCCTGGCTCTGCAGCCCCTGCCTCCTGGGCGCAAGCAGCGCACCAGCCTCCCGGCGTCCCGCGAAGCCACACCCGCCCCCCGAGCCCCGAGGGAAGCGGCTGCAGCCTGCCTGCACGCAGGCACCTCTCACCTCCATGCGGCTCTCCTGCTCCAGGGGCTTTATGCCGGCAAAGATGTCTTGCTCCTCCTCCGCTCCCCCCTCGGCCTTCTCATCCTCCTCCTTGGCCACCTCCTGGGGGTTCAGGTAGTACACCTGGTAGTCGTCTTCCTCCTCCTCTCCTCCAGCCGCCCCGTTCTCCCCCGCCTCCTTGGGCTTCAGGCACAGGCCCCCGGGGCCCCGCTCCGTGCAAGGGAGGCCGTCGTCCCCCTCACCCGCCTCGCCCCCCGGGTCCTTCGGGACCTTCTTGGCAGAGGGACTACTCCTGAGCGGGGGCTCGATGGCCTCGGAAAAGTACACCCCTCCGTCCTCCTCAAAGGCATCCCTGTAGCCCCGGCCCTGGGGGCTGTCGGGGAAGCCGAACGTGTTGCTGGCCTCGGCCCCGAGGGCCAGGCTGCTGTCGTCCAGGGCCAGCTCCGCAAGGTCCGGCTCCAGGGAGCTGTCCTCGCTGCTCATGCGGCGCTTCCCACTGTGCTTGCTGGCCAGACTCTTTCCCGCGGGAAGCTTGCCCTTGGCCACCGCTGCTTTGTACGCGCCTTTCTCGCCCTCCGCGGAGAGGCGCCTCAGAGCCCGCTGGGGGCCCTCGGGCACAACCTTCCGCTTCCCGACGAGCTCCTTGGGGCGCACGGCTGGCTCCTGCGAGGAGAGGCGCGACCGGTCCCCCAGCTGCAGGCCTGTCCCCACTGCTTCGGCGCCATGGGCTCGGCCCGCTTCGCAGAAGGCGTCCGCGCACTGCGGCCGGCAGCTCCTCTGCTGGATGGCCTTCACCCAGCAGAAGGAGTTCTTCTTGTCGGAGCCACTGTAGGTGATGCCCGGGATGGGGTAGGCCTCCTCCCAGCTGAAGTAGCATGCCTCCACCGCCGGCTTGAACCCCTGGAAGAGCTTCTCGAGGGACTTCTTGTGCTGCCCCCTCTTGACGTTGTCGATCACCTTCAACTGCCACTGCCTCAGCTGCGTGCACAGGTCTCTTCGCCTAGCGGCGCGGAACAAAGCGGGCGCGTGAGAGGCGAGGAGGGGCCGCCGAGTGAGCGGCGCAGAGCGCTTCACCCCGCCTCCCAGCCCCGGGGACTCTCGCGCCCTCCTCACGGATTCTCCTCACCAACCTGTCCGTGAGCTCCGAGCCACGCTGCACAGTCAGCCTGGCTGCCTGCACGCTGGACTCCACAGCACACGGCCTCCGGTCGCCACCATCCACACAGAGCCGCTTCTGCCACGCCGGCCCAGCAGCCAGCGGGCCACACACTCGGCTGCCCAGGTGGTTCCGGTGCGGCCCCAGCGCCCCGAACCGAAGGTGCTGCGGCCGGCCCTCCCTCCCCCAGGGGGTGGGGCGCTGGGGTGTGACAGCACTGTGCTCGTCACACATCCACCCGCTGCCAATCTGGCACTCCGAGTGAGAGAGCACTTTTAACCGGAGCCATGAAAGAACCCCATCTTTCTTTCATTCATATAACTTTTGTTTTGGTAGCATAACTGAACGCAAGCCCTGCCCATCACCCCCACACATTTGCAGGACAGCCGAGGCCAGGGGGCTCAGGAGGCATGGAGCATGGCACGGCCATCTCCCCCCACCCACGTTTTGGGCGAGCAACCACCTCAACGGAGAGAGAAGAAAAGAGTGCACATGTACAAGGAAAGGGGCAAAAAATGCTCATGGGCGGGGACACGGGGGGGAGCCCTTCGGGGCCGTTTGACCTCGCTGCCTACCGATGGGGGCTGATGGTTGGATCCAGGACCGCGAGCCTCCAGAGAACGACCATCTCGTCACACATGCCCGCGCATGCATGGGCGGCCACTTCCGACTGGCCGCTGCTGCGGCCGGTGTGCCCACTCGCACTGCTGTGGGACGCAGAGGTCCTCACGCTGTACCACCAGCCCGTGATCTGCAGAGAGAGGGGCCGACACGTCAGATCCCAGCTTCCCTCTGAACACACGCCGGCAGACGCAGCGCACTCTCTGAGCAGGAGGCGCTCGCCCCAACTGCGGTGCGGCAGCACATGCTCCGTCAGGCCTGGGGGTCTGCCACCAGATCCCTCTGTAGCCAGCCAGGGCGCCCTGCTGGCTGCCAAGCCCCTGCTTGTCGATGAACACAGAGAAAAAAACAATTTCCAAAAGCCGTTCTGAGAAGTCTTACTTGGGCAGGATATAAATGTCTTATGGAAAGTAGTACCTGTTCGTACGTCAGACACTGGTCCGTGAGAATCTCCAGAAGAGGGGCAGCATTCGTGTCTCGCCTCTTGAACATCTCCCGGACGATCGAGAGTAAGTTCCAGATGCCTTCGGGCTCCCTCCCTCTCAGGGGGCGCAAGAGACAGGCCCACTCAGCAGCGGCCGGAGGCTCAGTGGAGGAGAGATACATGGAGTTCACATCACTGCGAAGTTTGAGAAGTGGGAGGGGTGGGAGGAACGCCACCAAGGGAACACAAGATGCTTAAGAGTCACAGAACTGGCAATCCTGCGTCTAGAAAAGTCCTTTCACAGGCCTCGTCCCCTCCATCCTCCTATTTAATAACAAGAGGCGGCATCTGAGCAACACCAAAGCCAGGCACTCTGGTGTGTGCTTAAGAACACATGCAGTATTAATAGTCCTTGGATGCAATATATGCCTCCGTTACATTAGGAATCTTACCCACAAATGTGAGATTATCTACAAATGTTCTCCTGGTTTCTGCAACTCCCACTACAAAATGCACTTTTGCACATGTGCATTTTGTTAGATTGAACTAGTGGCTCCAAAACCTGCCTTCAAGTGCCCCTTTGCACAATGAGTGGCCAGCAGGAGCTCGTCCAGGGCTATTGCCGCCACGCTGAGGCAGGAGCCTCAATTCTGGACCACTGAAGCCAGAGGAGTGCTTATTCTCTTCACTTGCGGGGCGACCAGTGCCTCCCCCGCTTTTCTTGAGGAGAACAAGGAGAGAGAGGGCACTTTGCCTCCTTGCCGGAGGAGCACCTGCTGGATCCATTTTCCCACAGCTACTAGATCGGTGCCTACATGACTCTCTGCTCTGTAAAGGCTGCACAGGAGGGGGAGGTTTGATCTTGTGGGAGTCATAAGTCTCCACCACCAGCATGTGCAAGTTCCCCAAGAGGACCTGTGTTTGGAGACAGCCTGCACCAGCGGTAAAGCCAAACGCTCGACTGGAGCTTTAATCCGGGTGAATGGACCTCCCGGCATTATCTTGGCAGAGATGCACGTAGGTGCTCGGCGGGAGCCACGACACGCCGTTTTCACTCGTGGGTGCCGCCTCCTGGGTGGCCAAACCCGCTGTCATGGTGAGGGCGCTGCCCACCTGGCACCTTCCCATCCCTTCTCCTTGGCAGAGCTCCACCGAGGCGCAGCCAGGCAGGAGCCTGCATTCCCAAAGGGGGCACCCATGGACCCAGACTGACGCAATGCACTGGAGGGACCTTTTACTCTCCTACCAAAGGCCGCCTTTGCAGGTGCAGAACGTCTCTTACAGTCTCGACAGACACAGGGTGAAGGACAGACAGGCCGCTCTGCACCCCTCGTGGCAGGAAGCCCCGGAAGGAACTCCAAGGCAGGAGCCGCAAGCTGCGCAGTGGCGGGCTGTTCAAGGCCAGCGGGCTTGTGCAGGGCAGACCCTGAGCCACTGCTTGCTCCTGGTTCAAAGAAAATCCCAGGACAGGTAGCAAGCTTTTAAAAAGGAGTAAGTTAATAAATCAAAACTTATTACTCTGAGTGGGTTAGGAGTTACACCCAAGTCACTGTTCTGTTCCACCTTCACCCACCTAGAGGTGAACCTGTGGGGCTCGTACTTTTATACCTTTGCCTCTACCTTCCTTTCTTTCCCACTTCTACAAACTGTTATGGAGAGAGCATCCTCTAGGTACCGAGGACACTTGAACAGCCACCTGAGAGGGCTGGTTTCCCTTGGTGCCCCACTGAGCAGGGGGAGGGACCGGAGGGCCTTCTGGCCCCTGTCAACTCTACTATCCTACGATTTCATGCAAAGTGAGTGAGGAGAAGCCCAGGCCCTCCACTCTCCCCCAGAGAGCCCAGTCAAGGGGAGGCATCTCTTCCTCAGTGAGGCAAAGGTTTCTGCCATGCTAGTTTTCTGTGAGCGGGGAGTGTTTGTGCACGGAAAGGCACTGGGGCAGGCAGACCCCCCAGCAGCCAGGAAGAGGATGCCTGCTCCCCCTGAGGAGCGAGCCCCAGCCACTGAGGTCTCTGAGCACAGGTTCATTCGGCTGCCATTGTCAACCATCAACATGTTGCCTCAACTGACTGGCAAACTCTTGATTAAGGATACAAGGCAAAGCAATGCAGACACCGTTGTAAGAGAAGCAGTCACAAACATTAGCCTTGGGGCCGCCCAGAGAGAAATCACAACCCGGAGGTGTGCGCACACAACGTGCAACCCACTTGCTCAACAGCAGCTGGCTAAGCACGCACGGTGATCCACTTAGGGCTCGGTGGATCATCTCTTAGAGCGACCTGCCCGGGACTGCGAAAACTGGCATGCCAAGCCCTGGACAAGCCAAAAGAGGAGGCACAAGGCCACCTCTGGCTCCGCGAATCACCACAAGTTGCAAAGGAAAATCAAAACAAAAAGAATTTTACCTAAAGACAACAGGAGAGGGACCACAAAATTTGTGAAGGGTCTTCTTTATGTTGTCACTTAATGTAGATTCATCCAAGTACCAGGTGCTTTGGTCTGATGCAGAGGGACCAGCAGTGGGATCTTAAGAAAAAACAGATACATTTTTGCAGGAGCTGGAAATGCTTTACGTTCCCTTTGCTCAGGGCTGCAGAACGGTGAGCCTTAGCTGCGCTCCAGAAAGAAAGCTGTTCCACATCTCTTTCTGAAAGCAGCATATATTGTACTCTACCCCTGGAGGTGCTATATAATAGATTAAAGCAGGTCCCAATGAAAATAGTGCTACCTTTCTCACCACTTAGGAACCAACAACACAACTGGATGTTTTATGTACAAAACTTGTTCTCACCCTTGTCTTAAAACCACGGAACACAGTGCCCTGACATTTCAAAAGCAACATTATTGTTTTAATTAAAATTAAAAGGTCTGCTAAAGTTACCTGGAGCCCCACATACGGTGTTGATGGCAGTGGACTGAGAAGACAGCAGCTCATCCAGTAGACGCTGAGCAGTAGGAAGTATCTAAATGCAAGAAAGCTATTGACTGGTGAGTTGATAACAAAGCTGCCCCCTAGAGAAGCAGCAGCTCTCCTGCGAGACGGATTCGGTCGCATCACCAGCAGATGGGGTGGTCTGGGTGAAGCCGCCTGGTGATGCGAGCTGCCCTGAGCGAACTGGCCAACAAAAACAGGCCAATTTATACTGAAGCAGCACATGCACATTATTTAAGCAGACTTGTGAATTTCATTTTTTGAAAATTGATGCTGGAATGCTTCTGAGGTGGATAACTTCAGTTTTGCAGGTCTGACCAACAGCTTATATTACCAGTTATAACAGTTTCTATTAAAGCACTGTAAGCTGCCCAGAGAACATTTGGGTTATGGGGTAGCATAGAGAAGGACGGAAGGAAGGATTAATACAATAAAAAGTAGTTCCTTGCTTTGAAAAAGCAAATATTCATTATCTGAGAACTGAGCAAATTTCACAGGTCAGACAGTGAAAGAAACTTCAACAGGTTCAGACCAGTTGCCTGACTGTAAAGTGGAGCTTCTAGAATGATCCTATCTTGCCAATATTTGCATGCATGTATTATACAGAGCCATACCTGTCCTAATCCTTAAGCATCACTCAAAGTGGCTTACAGGAAGTAACATTGCGACACCGACATGCAACAGCAAAACAAAACTGAGAGAGCTTCCCTGGCCGTTAGAGCATCTCAGACCACCATTCAAGGTGCCAGTTTCAACCTCATGGCCCAAACTGCTTGAGATCTGAGGGCACACGCAGCAGGGGCGCCTCAGCTAGAGGACACCCTACTCCTCTGTGCCCCCCTTGGCTCTGTGCTCAGTTCACTATTAAGCACAACAAGAGCTGATTCAAGGAGAAAACCAGAAAGACCATTATTCCCTTCTGCCTGCCTTGTGGGATTTTGGAAATGTCGACCCAGGAATGCTATGGCTGCTCTGTAGGATAGCTTTTTAAGTGTTTGGCAGTTTCTTACCTGCCACTGACATACCTTGGTTGTTGGCTTACATGCAGGCAACAAAAGGTTTTAAAATACAGAATTAAAAATGTACAATGCAAATAAAAGAAAAGCAACAGTAAAATAAAAAATAGTGGGGGGGGGGCGAGAAACTAGATGGGCAGAGTCAGTGCTTGTCCTGCTGATTTCTGAGGCTGAAGTACAAGACCTGCAATGATCTGGCTGACCAAGCTGTCGATATGGAGTCCAAATAATGTAACACTTGACATTTTGTGCCGGATCTGCTACAACTGACCATAGAAATACTTTCCCCCACTGACTGTTCCTTACACATAAAAGCAGGGGGCTTTATACAAGGTCATTCTTCCAGAGTCCGGCCATGCAACCCCACGCTTGAGTGTTCACATGCACAGTCCCCCTGCTCCACACCCAGGGCTGTTGCCTGCGGATCCAGCAGTCGTGTTCTGCTCAGACTCCGCAGCCCGGTCCGCTTTCATGCCAACCCACGGCAGGGAGTGCTGAATTCTGAGTTGCCTTGGTATGAAAATGAAGCCAAGCCCACAACCCCAGAGCGGGGATGGCTCACGCTCCTCCGAATGCGAGGCTCTCTGGGCCCGCTGCTGCCTCCACTTACCTGCTGGGGGAGTTCACTGATGAGGTACTGTGCAAATTTCTGCAGCTGGTCTCTCTGCAGTCGAGACAGGGATTCTGAGACAGGCGCTCGCAGACACACCGCGGATGCCTGGAGGGGGAAGACAGGACACGTGGGAAAGGGCCTGCACGGAAGGCACAGGGAGCCCGCCAAAACTCTTCAGCGGCCAGCTCAGCACATTTGAACAGGCAACATCTGGGGCGCTGCTGCCTCTCAGCACAGGCCACGGCCAACATGCGCACACGTCCCCGTGGCTGATTTGGGAGGGGAGGGGAGGGGAGGGGAGATCGTGACGCACAGGGGCGCCGGCCTGGAGAGCTGCCGCCTGAGCAGCTAGTGGGATCTGCAGTGAAAGCCGGGGGATTCTGCAGCCCCAAAGCTTTTCCGCTTCCAGCAGCTATTAATCCATCTGTCGTTCGCATCGCGCCTCTTCCCCCGAGGCGCCATGTGTGACCTTCCCGCTCTCCGTTTTATCCTTGCAAGGCGGGAGGCCAAAGTCAGTGTGTGGCTCAAAGCCACCAGTGAGCTCCACAGCTGAACAGGCCCCCGGGCCCAGGCCTGCTGAGTCTCAGCCCAGCCCTGAGCCGCTGCACCGCACCGGAGCGCTGGCATTTCGCGAACTGAATGGCTTTCTAGGTAAGGACACCACAATCGCCTTTTCCTGTGACAACCTTTATCTCTGGTTATTCTAACCAACATGGTCATTTTAGTGCTACTTCAGTTTATTCTTTATGGAACTAAAAGCTCCTTAATACAGCCAGGGGAACCCTGAACCGTAATTCGAGGTTCACCCTCATTTCAAGCTTGAATAAAAAAGGCTAAAAACCAGCACAGAACCTGCCATTACTGAACACCTGGGCTCTGAGACTATCTGCGCAAGGATGACAGCTGTGATTCATACATTGTGTATCCGGAAGAGACAGAGGGCCACCACGTGGGCGCACCATTTGGCCCCAGCTCCGCAGGTGCAGCTGCACGAGGTGATCCTGCATCTGTCAAACATCACTGCCACATTGTATGCGCCTTTGGGTGGCACCATCTGGGGAGGCACCACAGTGGCACTCAGGTGGAAACCTGCCAGAGAACAGGGCAAAGGTTATTGTCTGACACACGCACAAAGAATGCTGCGACTCAAACACATCGTTAGTGGACGACTCATTCCAGCTGCTACCATCTACAATGCGCCTTGTTTCAGTCAGAACTCCCTGGTGCCATGTTTCAGCCAGCCACAATACCTGCTCAATTTATTGAATGAAAGCAGGCTTTCAGCAAAGGACGGCTCAACAGCAAGGATCAGAAGACCCCTCATCAGATGGGAGTGTAATTCAGTGCTTCCTGTTGACAGCCACTAAATTATTGGGCTCGTTCAGTTCCTAACGATTGTGTGCACATGCACCCGTTAGGCTCGCGTGGAACACTGAGCCACTGTTCACCCCACACGCAGAGATGGAAGCAAGCCTGAGAGCGGCTTCGCCCACGTGGTGTGCAGAACGGCTCCTGCATTGTTTAATGTCTTGCATGAAACCTGGTCTGCCATTACGTATGAACCCAAGATTATGGCTTACAACAAACTCTTCAAAATGTTCTGACTTGACAAAAATCTGAATGGGAAGGAGAGACAAAGTCTTAAGATGTAAAAAAAAAAAAAATATATGCCATTTAGAGTGAATGCTGTGGGTGCATTTTAAAATTCTGTACCAAGATGTTTTGTTAAAAATTCATGCATGTGTTCCATTGTCCCTTTCTTTTGCTTAGCCCATGAAGGAGGCCCAAATATAGGGAACAGGGGAAAAATGGATTAGAATACTTCAAGTAGTAAAACTAGGCATTTTCACATCTTGAATGCTTATTAGCACATTAGCACCTTGCTGCTTTTCCCACTGGGTCATTCTGGATGTTCTCCAGTTTTGTCTAGCTTTTGTTTAGAACTTATCAGAGTTTCTACTACTACAATTAGTAGTCAGGTTAACTGTGGGTTGTTTAACATATTATTAACCTATAGAGTCCTAGCTCAGATGTCAAACAGCAAGCCTCAGTTGGCCCAGGTGGAGGCTGAATATTCAAAAAGACAGTGAAACTCAAGATTGCAGCAGCAAATCTTGGACTAATTAACGGATGATGTGCTGCCGGTACATGCAATAGCCCCACTGACAAGTCAAGGACTTGCACTGAAGCAAAAAGGTGCAGTGGTCCTTCTCACACAGCATGAGAGGTGGGCAGGGAAGACCGTGGAATGCGGAAGTCAGACTTCATTGTGCTCATTCCAGGTATGCACTGAGGGCTAAACTGTGGTTTGGCACCAAAGCAAAGCAAAGCAGATTCAGCTGAGCTCATGCCCTCATGCACTCCGTTGAATTCAGAGAGTGAAATAGCTATGGCTGGGAGAAAAGATGATTTGCTCAAAATGCCCGTTCCCCTCCTCTGTCACTCCCAATTGCTCAGGGCATAACTAAAATTCCCTGGAAACAGACATTTTCCATCTCTAGAAGAGGTTTCCCTCATTAAATGTGGTTAGCAGAAAATGCTAAACTTCCAGAATATCATGAAAAGTATGAATAGCTCTCGATTTGGGAATAAGAAGCTCCAATACTCCAATTCAGAGCATTTTTTTCTCTTCAAAGGGCAACAGTCAACTGTACCCACATTTGTGGATTTACAGGCACTGTGTTCCCACATCACACTGCCTTCTCTAGCGGCAAGCGCACCCTCTCTGAAAGAGGTCGCTGCCTCCCCACGTCTGAGTAAGAAGCTCTTCCACTAGGTGGCCAAGACTCCCCTGGGAGGAGCAGCCCAGCTGCCCGCTATGGTGGTTCTGTGTTCATTATAACCGAGAGCCCTCCTGCTCCAGATGGAAGCTGCATCTACCCCAGATCGAGCGAGATGCGCTCAGTCTTGGAAAGCTCTCCATGACACTGTGAAGCATCATATCAAAAGGTCGCTGACATAGCAAAACAGAAAGAAGACAGAACAACTCACTTCACAGGTTTAAGAACTGTTCTCTTCAAAAGCAGCTGGTAACTGGTTAAATATTATTTTGAGTAACTGATAACATGCTTGTGTTTTTTTTTAAAATGTCATATCCCCATATTTTGTCTATTAACTCACACCATAGTTAAAACCAATGCAAAATATGGCACAGATCATCAGAATGCACACCAGTCTCACACTGAAACAGAAACTAGAAGGAGAATCTAAACAAAGACCCAGCAATTCAGATCAAGTGGCGCAAACAGCAATGTCTTCAGCAGCCAGCTAAACGCTGGAGCCAGGAGAGGCTGGCATGCAGCCTGTCCTGCCAGTGCCAGAGGGGTCTGGGTGGGTGTGGGCATCCAGAGGGGATGGCTGCGTTCACAAGCTGCAGTGCCAGCAGCCCGACTTGGGAGGCCGTCCTGCCAGGAGGCGTGAGGCCGAGGCAGGCGGCAGTGCTGCCGCACGACGTGCGGCATGCTTCCAGGCTCAAGGTGGGCTCCAACCTACCACGCCTGCACAGACCAGTACCAATGTGCAGCCGTGCCACAAAGGTAAAGCAGGCAATAAAACCGGGGCAAACATAACATCACCAACACGCGTGAATCATTCTGGCAATCATCCTCTCTGGACGACTGCAGGGAGGGCAAAAATATCCCGCGCGGCTTGAGCCAGTGCAGCGGGCACAGCAAACATCCCTTCCTGGTTGCACCTCACCAGCGAACACAGCAGAGGGTCTAAGACTCCGCCGCACTAAAGCTGGGTCCAGAGGATCCCCTCCTTTTTATTACTGAGGGGCAGAGCTGGCAAAGAGGACTTTACCCAACCCCTTGCCCCAAAGCCCTGCCGCTCTAGCACAACTGGACAACCACCCACCACGCCACCCACGCTCAGAAATTCCTCCCCCGCCCCACACCGTGCCGCAGAGGGTCTCTGCGAGTCTGAGCTAAGACCTGCACTGCGCTCCATGCCAGCGTGAGATGATCAGAGGTAAGGAGCCTACCTATCTGCAGCGGGTCTTTGACAGCCCTCATCCGGAAGAGTTGCTCGCCTCTTTGGAACTCATCCGCACTGCCATTTGCCAGGCAGGAATATAGCCTAGAAGAGGCAAGGCATTCCGATGTTAGATGTTCTTCAGTGAGGTCAACCAGCAACATGTCCTGGATCACTGATCTTCAGAGAGCGGTGGCGCTCCAGCCTAAGCTTGCCATTTTGTTTTTTGTGTTCAGTTTTGTGTTAAAGCAAGAAGAGAAAGGCAAAACGGGACAGGGTGGCCCACACCCACTGATGCCATATTGCCCACACAGGGCCCAGCGGTGGGGGGGGGGCAACCTAGAATCCACCACAAACCAGTTCTCCATCTCTGAACATTCTTTGGTCTCTAGAATATCCAGGTAAGGCCTTCCCATCTGGTCACCCTTGCTATCTTTTGCTTGTCACAGAACAAAATCACATCCCCCCCCCACCCCCCAAAAAGCCCCTCCAAAAAAAGTTAAATGCAGCCAACAGAATAAATACTATAAAACAATAAAGAAAAAAAAACAAATAGCAAAAAGTCACCCAAGTGGATCAACAGCAATCAGCACAACTATTAAAAACAAGGCCCAGAAGTATGTCTACGCGACAACGTGCATTCAAAGAGGAGGGCACCTCCTCCCTGTCCCGCAGAGGCCGTGCAGCTCTTCTACCTAGGAGCATTTCTGTCCTGCCTGGACTGCATTCCAGTGAAGTCTCCCCTGGCCCGTTGCAGTGCAGCATCTCAACAGACTGTGACAGAAAGGAGAGTCTGGTCTCACCCGCTGCAAGCCGGGGTGGCACGGCGGGGAGTGTTGGACTGGGGCCCTGAGCGACCCAGAGCCTGGTTCCCACGCAGCCATGAAGCTCCCTGGGTGACTCTGGGCCAGTCACTCATTCTCAGCCTAACCTACTTCACAGGGTTGTTGTGAGAATAAAGCTAGCTATGCAAGCCGCCATGGGATCCTCACAAGAGGAAAAAATGCAACATTCGAATTCATGCAGAACACACAACAAATTGACTAGAACCCTGCACAGCACCAGAAGCCAAAGAGCACAGAGTCACACACAGCATGGGCCCAGATAACCCCTTTTATCCAGAAATACCTGGAGCTGAAAGGCAATCATGTGCTAAGCACCCTACCGTGAGACGGGCTGTTGGGAACTAGCCAGAAATTACCCAATATAAGGGGATCAACAGTTTGTTTTAATAACTTTCTCAACACTACCTCCTTTGATCACGCTGGGGCACAGTTTCACGGAAGAAGGCATGCAATTCCTGTCACCCATTTAGCTGCTCTACTGGGCAGCTTATACTTGTCCAGGAAGGACAAGGGTTGGACATGCCACATATTCTCCAACTATTGTGCCCTTGTCCTCAGACCACCCCACCTGAGACGCGCCCAACCGAACTGAGCAAGCAGGTGGCACAGTTACGTCAGACGATCCTGCCCTCACGGCAGTCTTAAGTCTGAGCAAGTGCCTTTATCCACAAATCTACTTGCAAACGGGTCACAGTAGGTCATCCACTGGCCCAGTTCTCCTCCTCAAAAACAGTCTTCTGACAAGTAGGAAACGCTCACTGGATGGCTTTGAACAAATGCAGCAATGACAGAAAAGACAGCATTTCTTTGACCTTGCCAAACACCTGCATCATTTCCTGCTGAGGCCAGCAAGGGTTTGAAAAGATCAACTGCAGAAACAGTAAGAAAACTCAAGAGCAAGAATCCAAAGATTCTTTAGTGTCGTGGGACAGACCATCCAAGCAGACCTTCTACGCTGTAAGCCGACCACTACCAGAGGATGAGCTCTCCAAGATGGAGAGCAAATTTACTCTCTTTTTCCTGTGGAAAAGCAAGGTGCAACCATGACCAAACTGCAAACAGCCTCTGTTTCAAACTTTCATCTGTTTTGCACCAAGCACTATTTAACCTACCTAAGTATGCACAGCATCTCTTTCATTTCATTTTACAAAGTTTTTGGATATTTCATCATATCCATCTAATTAAATGCAATGTAATAATAATAATACCCAAGAATGTAGTTTCTTGTTCAACTTCCAAGAAGAGTTTTGGGGAACTCAAAAACTTGTTCATTACTTGTGACATTTTAGTCAATCCAAGTATAATGGACTGACTCCATTGCAAATCGTTATGTTTGTCCATTGGAAAGGGACTGAACAGTATATAAAACAGTACCTACAGAAGTATCGCTGATGGTGTATGTGAAAGAAGCAACATCTATTTCAAACGAGAAATTCCAAGGCGAGAGGATCCTACCTGATGTCCTCTTCATTCTCTGGGAAGCTCCAAAAGGCAATGCGAAGTTGCAGTTGCTCAGGCACTGGTGGGAACACTTTCTCCACCACTTCAAAGGGAATGTGAAATGCCACTTGCTTTGCCGATAGTTCCACCAATGGGATCACCAGCCCATCTGAAACAACACGGCATGTTAGAACAAGTCAGCTGGACTGTGCAGAGAATATGCAATCAAACTAGCAAATAAACAGTAAACAAAAACAGAAGGGCTTCCGGAGTTTTCCCTTACATGAAAAAAGCACGGGTAACACAGTTTGCATCGATCCTGTAAGATAACAAGTGCAGGGCTCACAATTTTGTCTGTTTGTTTATTCAACTTATATTCTGCATAAATCAGTCCCAAGTACTCTCTAGCCATCACCCATCCGTTTCATTTAATAAACTACTAACACAAAAAGACGCAACCAGTAAAGTTTCTCCCAGCCCCAGAATCAGAGAAACATGCCTAACTTACGTCACCAACCTCTAGGACCCATATTCTTTCAGGAATTTGGGCGAAAATCCTATTGTGGCCCTAAGAATAGAAATCAATGAAACCTGCCCCCCTAAATCAGCAACTACTAACATTCACAAAGACCAAACTATGTATCATGCTGCTACACCCCCCCCCCCGCACACGCACACACCCTCACTGGCTAAACTTGTATTAGCACCAACAGCAAAGAAGAACTTTACTCTCTAATTCTAGAGATCTAGAAGAAAACGTTCTCTTTCACACATGTGAATAAACTGCAGGTTATTTAACTCACAATCTTCAGGAATGCACACTTCCTGTGAGTTACTTCCATTTTAGGAAAACAACCTCCAATCACCATGATCAAAAGCTGTTCGCAGGATGTGCAAACTGAGACTGATGTATTGTTTAGAGTCTAAAATAACCCAATTGTTAAGTCATGGTTTGTTATTATTGAGATTGTTAACAGAAAATGAAAGTGGCTTGCAGTTACTAATTAACCCATGATCTGCTGCTGACTGAGTACAGTGGTACCTTGGTTCACAAACTTAATCCGTTCCAGGACTCTGGTCGTGACCCAAATTGGTCGTGAGCCAACTCAAATTTCCCCATAAGGTCCAATGTAAATAAGGTTAATCTGTTCTGTAACCATTTTTTAAATCAGAAAAATGTGAAGTGACAACAACAAAGATCCCGGCAATCTCCCCCTGCACACCCTGAGCACAAGCGCGGCCATCTCCCCACCCCCCCAGCACGACTGAGATCGCGCCCAACATCCCTGCAGGCGCCTGACATCCCGGCACACTGGGGGGTGGGGGGGAGAGACGGGTGAGATCGCGGGTGCACTGGGGGAGGGAGAGACGGGCACAAACGGCACGTTGGGGGACAGAGAGACGGGCGCGAACGGGGCGCGCTGGGGGTGGGGAGATGGCCTCGATCGTGCTGGTTGTGGGGGGATGGCCGAGATTGCGCCTGTCTTTCCTGCAGGAGCGCGCCTGAGATCACGCACGCCTTTCCTGCACGAAAGCAACTGTGATCGCGGCCATCTCCCCACTTGGGGGCAGGGGGAGATGGCTGCGATTTTGGTTGCCGCCCAGGGCGGAGTCCGTGACCTGAGTCAAAATTTTAATGACATTTTTGTTCGTGACCCGGTTTGTTCGTGAACCAAGGCGTTTGTGAGCCAAGGCGCCACTGCATTCCAAAGAGTTGTTTTCCCTCGATTGCTAGCACATTACTCAGTCCAGCGTAAGCGAATGCAGAGGCTACTGTTTTGACTTGCCAAGACACCAGCCAAAGGCAAATGACTCTCCAGCATCTCTCACCTCCATCCACTGCACAATTTCATAATTCTTTTATAAATCAGAGACTCCCCAAACAAGCTTTCAAACCTTCGCATTGCGAATGGCATTCACTGGTCAGGGCCAGGCCGGCAGTGAGCAACTTCAATGCAAAAGGAGACCTAGTCATACGTTCTTCTTCCTAATTGACCCAGATACTGATCTACCGGTGCAAGATTACAACGAAGCAGTTTTTCACTACTACACTGGAATAGGCAGGCAAGCACCTGGCCAAAGCCATGCCAAACAGTTTTATGGCCACGTATGGCACCCAACCCGGTGCCATCTACCGTGAGAGCCACGGCCAAATGCCCCAGTGGAAGGTTGCTGGAGTCAGGCTGTAGCATGTGCTCCTACCTGCAGATGTCAGAAACAGAAAATACGCTGCAGGTCAAGCAAACGCTCTTCTGCCAAGTTATGGCCATCTCCCCAGGCACACTCCAAAAAAAGAACTAGCCGGCCACAGCATGAAGGATCTCCTCGAAAGAACTTTAAACTGCATCCCACGGAGGTGGTGGCAGGGGAGATGTGGGCTTGGAGGTGACGGGGGATGAAGGCTTGTGCCCCATAACCAGGAGAAGAGCTCCAGCAGCGTCCCAAAACAGTCTTCACAGTGAGGCAGGAAAGAAGCCAGACCACAGAGCACAGGGGCTTCCGTGTCTCTACACTAAGGGCCAGAATACGGGAAACAAAAGGAATGAACTTGGAGTCTTCATACATGAAAGCAAATATGACTTGAAAGGTATGATGGAGACCTGATGGGATGACTCCCATGATGGGAAGATAGCAGTGGCAGGATATCACTTGTCCAAGAAGAGCAGAAGAAATAGGTGAGGAGGTGGGGTTGCATTATAAGTTAAAAATACTTATCCTTGTGCGGAAATACAGGAAGATGAGCCTGGTAGCCCCACAGAGAGCATGTGGGTCAAAATAAACATGTCATGGAATAAAAGAAACAGAACAGGTGGAGTCTACTACCAACCACTCAGTCAAGGAAAAGATAAGGAGGCAGCTTTTGCTCAGCCAATTTCCAGTATTTCAAGGAAGTGAGATGTGGTTGTAATGAAGGACTTCAATCATGCCTTTATCTGTCGGGAGACGAACTCTACCAAAGTACACCCTCTGAGAAATTCTTGTCTTGCATGGAAGATAACTTTCTTCTACAGAAAGTGAAGGAAGGAACTAGTGGGTTGGCTATCCTCAAATTCATACTGACTAGTAAGAATGATGTAGTGGATAAAGTGGAAGTTATGGGAATTCTAGAGGAAATTGACCACAACATACTCGAGTTCTTGATTTTAAAGGAACCAGAACAGGAGCTTAGCCATACATGTACTCTGAATTCTGAGAAAGCTGATTTCAATAAACTCAGGATAATGTTAAGTCAGGTCCCAGGGCAAGTGACCCTAAGGATAAAAGGAGTCCAAGATGGGTGAGAGTTTATAAAAAAAAGACTTTTTAAAGGTACAATTACAAACACTTCCAACAAAAAGAAAAGATAGCAAGCAACAGAAGAAACCAGTACGGCTCCACAGAAACCTAGTCCTGATGGAACACTCAATCCTGAATTGAATATGGCGGGTGCCTCGTTGCCTGGCATCGCCACTTTGACTATTCTCCCTTGCTGACCCAGCTGGGATCAGTGAAAGCCCAGTGGCTTTGCTCTCAGCTTCTCTGGACTCTTGAGCTCCCTCACCACATTAAGGTGAGCTTCCAAGAACATGATCCAAAGTAAAAATCAGCCCGCCTGTCCAACTCCACTAAGCAAACATTTTCTTGCCGATCTTACACTCCAGATTTCTTCACAGATTAATACTGGATGTGAAAACAATTCAAAATGCAATTAACATAAAAATACACACCACACCTCTCTAGCCTCAGCAACTGTGGGAGACAGCCTCTTTGTTTGGGCATGCCAAGAACCTAAAGCAACCCATATGGGAAGAGGAAGCGACTGCACAAAGGGTCCAGAAGTGACCAAGAGCAGACTCTAACCTGAATGGAGACCAATGTCAAGCACAAGTCAACAGGCAGGCCCAGTGATAAGCCGAGAGCAGGGAAGCCAAATCCTTAATCAAAAGATACATCCACTTCAGGGATATTCATGGTGGAGTGAAGCAAAACAAAACATTAAGTTTCTGAAACTACTTGCCAGTTAAAAGTGGACCATAAGAATATATGATGAACATATGAAGGTCCATCAAAACAGCTTCTCGGGATAGCTCTGGTTACCCAAAGACGGAGTGGATATTCCAAAAGGTCCATAATAGCCAAATGCAGCAGGAGAGGCTGCCCATCACTCCCTCTGCCATTCAAGTGCGCACACAAGGTAGATCTTGAAGATTCCCCGTCACTGCCCTCTAGTCAGAAAAACAGAACAAAACAAAGCTTGTGTCTCTAACCCTCAAAACTCACTGAAATCTGTGTCATTCAAGTAAACATGCTTTGGGCCCCTATCAACAGGAAATAAGAAAAGCACTGCTTGGGAAGGGGCCCTGTGGGAGAACGTGCCCCTCCATCACCGCTTTCCACAGACTAAGACCACTGTGCCAAAGCAGTCGCCTGCTCACCGCAGCTGGCTTTGCAGCACCACCTGATGCCACTACCCACCTGGTCCACAGTCTTATGTTCAGCAGCATGTGCGTAAAAGGGCCTGAGTCTGCATCTGATGCAGTTAAAGAAATCCAGAGGCTATTGGTTGCATTATTTTCCGGACTACTTTTATGTGTTTGCCTCTTTCATTTTTTTAGCAAAACTTTAGGCAAACATACACTCACTGCAAATTAATCACAAGTCCAAACCTTAGCCACACAACAGTAACACAGTTAACTCACTACAGAATTTTAGCATTGGCTTGCTAGGTAACTGTAGCACCAATATGGTCACTCTAAAAGCCCACTAGTATGAGGGATATGTTACTATTGTTTCTAAATGAAGAAAGTAGTTATTATAAAAGCAGGAAGAGCCTTAATATGGCCCTTTCAGGAGTGAGACCAGGAGGAAGGATTCATGCCTCCAGATTCCAGCCCAATATAAGGCCCATGGACAAACTCGTCCAAATTTGCTTGCCTGGTAAGAGACTTTGTAGCTTTTTTTTGAGTAAATACACATGAAATAAACACACTAAATGCAGATAAAATAAACATGGCAAATAAGTATAAAATAAACATGCCAGGACTGGGGTGGGGAGCCTGCAGCCCAGAGAGCAAGCCCAGACCCTCATGGCTTCCAGAGGGCCATGCCCCCTTTCTGCCCACTCTGGGGGCTCCCCTGCTCGTTTTGCATTTCATACAATACCAAAAAAACAGTGCTCAGGAGTTTTGCCAATATGGACCTTTTCTGGCTCCAGAGGTTGAGCTCAAGCCCCATCATCCTTAGGCCCTGTACTCAGCATTGACCATGCAAGTTGGCATAATCTCAACTGAGTTGTAACACTGCACTACCAGAAACAGCCCTCCACCAAATCACACTCTCATCCAAGCCAAACAAAAAATAAAAATTTATTCATACAGTTTATGAAGGGATACTTCTGAAGAATTTCTTACAATATTTGAGGAATATACTCCTGGCCTAGGGACAAGCACAGAATTAAATCAAGGGTAGCTTGACAAATCTCATTACTCTACTGTTTCTGTTTTGCCTTGAAAGTGCCATATTCTGCCATTCTGCATCTGATGGCACAAATACACCCTGCAGGCAGGCAGCTTCCTTTCATGCTTTCCGGCTCATTTTCTTCCCACTTTATCCTTTTCTTTCTTACCTGTAGCACCATAAAATGCAGTGCTAAGAAACAAAGGGAGTTAAATATAATTCTGGACCAGTGCCAGCATTCCTTAAGAAGACTTAAGCTGCTCTGGAAAAGCCAAAGTTCATTCCTCAGGGCTGGATGAGCAGAGCACGTGCTCCTGCCCCCACCGGGCTCTACTTCTTCAAGGCGGCAGAAGCGATACAGGACTGCAAGCCTGTGTCCTTTTGCAGGCATTTAAGAAAGCTTTGATATCTAATCACACTCTTCAGGAGCTACTTCACACTGAGGGGCGAAAGTCTGCTGACAGGAAGGTCTGCTCCAGTCAAGGACTCCTTGCAGCCTGCAGCTTGATAGCATGTACTATGTATTTCCACTTTGTTTTCAAAAATCTGTGAGCAAACCAATGCAGCAGTACCAGACCTGAGCTAGGATGAGACCTGGGTTCCACTCTCTGCCCAGCCATGCCTCTTCCTGGCAGGTTCACACAGTAGCACAGCATGACAATAAGCCACGAGCGCTGGTTGCCTTTGCACAAGCCACAGTGCACCCAACAGATGGCCTGGTTCACTGCCCCCCTCCGCCCCCCTCCTGACATCCCAGGGGACTTGGAGGGCTGAAGCTGCTTCGCCTCCTCTTTCCGCCATGACGGTGAGTCATGGCTTGGCTTGCCACTCCCCCTCCCCCCCCCGCTTTTGCCATTTTTTCTGGAGATTGTGAACAACTGTAGATATGAGGTCCCGTTCTCACATGTTATAGTCTGCTCATACAGACTCTTCCAGGTCTGAGGAGGTGGTGGTGGAGTAGAGGCTTTTGCGAATGGGGCGGCGTATCAGTATTCCGAATAAAAAAATAAATAATAAATAGAGGTGGGCAGATTCAAGGTTATCCAGCTTCCAGGTGATCTAGTGAAGATTCTCAGGCACTGCATGAGAATGAGCCCACCTTGGAAAAGGAGGGAGAGCTTTCAGAGTTGTGGGGGGCAGAGATGGCAGGAGAGCTCCTTGACCTTCTATGGAGACGGCAGGGAAAACAGGTAGCCCAGTTACAAAGTGTTCCGCATCTCCACCATCCAGCTCTCAAGCAGCAGGAGCCACCCTGAAGCTAGAAGAGTGGAAGTCTCAGTTTGTATTCAACACTTTACATGGGCAGATGCTTCTCTCGCATCTCAAAGAGAACAACACTACATTGATTTATACTGTTTTCTAACTTCTTAAGTTGTAAGTAAAGACTGCTCATAAAGTTTCATCTGAATCTGCTAGAGCGGACAAGTGGGAGAGACTGCCCATGACAACCATCTCCAGACTGAGAGCCTGTGACATCCCCTCCAAAGTGCCTCACAAAATGCTCTACTGCCACACTTTTGCAAGTCCATCTAGGCAAACTACCAAAAGCACTGTACACATCTGGAAGTTTTTCTAAAGGAGTGGTCAGCCAGTGACAGCTCTCTAATGTGCAATTTGGGCATTTCAGAGGGGCAAACACCAGTGGAGACAGGTTAAGGCAAGCAAAAAAAAAACTGCCTCCCTTACCAAGTGCTTGCTCAGTTGGCTGCTTTGGCAGGCATAACAACCCCTTGTGGGTAAAACAGCCCTAGAAGCGCCCACAGGTTCTCAGGGAGACCTGCGGGAAAAAGCCCCCTGTGACTAGTGGCCTCACTTCAAATGACCGTCCACTGTGGCTACTGACCTACAACAGGCTGTCGTGTTGTGCAAACCTGGTCATTCTTGCAACCCAGACTAATGCAAAGGATAAGGACGGCTGCAAGGCTAAAGGCACCAGCCCCAGCTCGCGCTTCCCTGAAGATGCGCTTCACCAGACAGCATGCTGCCCGTAAGTGCTAAGGGCCGGGCACGCAACCTGACATGTGGCACCGCAGGGCTCAAGGGCTGGCAGTGGAGGGAGCGTACTGCTTCCAGGCTCAACACACAGATCCTCATGACACCACTCTGGACATCAAGATGAGCGGCGGAATTCCAGTAAGATTCTGTGACTTGCTTGCAAAGTCCACCCCTTCTGCACAGTGCTGCTTCAAACATTTTAAGCATGCCTGCATAACACACGCATGTTGTTGCTATATGTAAATTGTTTCCATGTGAAAATGCACATGCTTGACCAAAGCTCTTAATAGCATGCATCTGATGCAGGGAGTCAGGGTTGCTTGTGAACTCCACCTATGGTGCAAAACAGGTATTTGCTACAGCTTAACATGCAAAGCGGCCCTCTGCCAGGTTCTGAGAGTGAGCTCCAGCAAACCAAACCAAACCAAACCAAACCAAACCAATAGATGATGAAAAGAAACTTGGATGACAGGAACAAGCAATTTGCAGAAGGGTTTCTTCCCCGAATCCATGTGGTTCAGGCCAACATTCCAATCATGGACAGACAGGATCATGCTAGTATTCTGATTAATAGAAACTTGTTTATCATTTACTATACCACCCTGTATGACACACTTCTGTTAGTGAGAATCTACGTAGCAAACAACCGAACAATGACACGAATCCCATGGCAATGCTGCAAAGGATTGTTCTCCTTCAGCAAAGCCACCCCAGCTGAATCAAGGCTAGCGCGGAGCTTGCACTGCTTTCCCTTTGCTGTTAGTCTCAGTACAAGCACAGTCGCGGGGCCACTGCCGCTCGCTGCGAGCGATTTCACGGGTGATCCCACCATTCCAAACTATCCCCTTAACCCTTGGCCAGGACAGGCCAGGCCAGGACAGCCATCGCACGAGCGAGGCACAATCCTTCTAACCGACCAGGCTACAACGAGGCTTGCCCCGCGGCGCTGCAGCGCTTCCACACCCTCCCCGTCAGCACTCTTGTTTCAAGCAACGGCGCACTACTTAAGCAGGGAACTCCAGCGGCCTCGCGAGGCTGGGGCGCAAGAGGTCATCTCTGCGTAGCGCCGCCTGAGCAACAAGTACTAGCGCGCACCCGCCGCCCGCCTGCTTGGGAACAAGCCGCAGGATCGCCGCCCGGCTCGCCCGCCCCGAGCGCAGCGCCCCCGCCCCCGCCCCGCGCGGGGCCGCTCACCTTTCATCTTGACGGTGGGCGAGTTGGGCCCCGCCGACTGCTTCCGCCATCCTCGCCAGTTCTGGCACAGGCTCTCGGCCTCCGAAATGAAGGAGCAAAGCGAGTCTTCCTCGAAGCGGTCCGAGTCCTCGAACGAGAACCTCTCGCCGTCCTCCCACTCGGCGAACATGAGTTCCATCACCCCGCGCGGGCGGCGAGGGGGAAGCGCGCCCTCTCTCGCGGGCCGGGGCGGCGAGGCGCCGGGCCAGCCGCTCAGCGCGCCCGCGCCTCGCCCATCTCCCACTCGGCGGCCCGGAAGCGGCGGCAGCGGGGGCGAGCCGGGATCGCGGCCGGGGGCAGGCGCGGGCCTCGGCTAGGCGGCGCGGCGTTGGGCGCGCAGGAGGGCGCCGCCGGACAGCTCGCGGGAGGCCGACGCGCTCGACGCGCGCATCGCAGCGAGGCCCGC